>NW_017804032.1:636475-707892 GCF_001625305.1 Branchiostoma belcheri | reverse complement strand
GTGTGTGTGTGTGTTTGAGTAAGAATTAATAGAGCAGAGAGGAAACAATGACGAAAGAGCAAGAAAAGGAAGGAAGAATTAAAAAAGAGAGGAAGGAAGGAGAAAGGAATAAAGGAGTAGAGTGAGGGATGGGGAGGGAGGGAAGAAAAATACTAATAAATGAAGAGTAAGAAAATAGGAAGGAAGGAAGACTTCAAGAAAGAAAGGAATGGGGGGAGAAGGGAAGAAAGGGAGTAAGGGAAAGAGGGAGGGAGGAAAGCTAAAGAACGAAATAAAGAAAGGGGGATGGGAGGAAGAAAAGAAGGAAGCAAGGAGGGAGAAAGACGTTATGCTCGTGCACGGTTACGTTACTAAAAGATAGTCTTGGCTTAGTGTTAAAGATTACCAAGGACCTTGAGATTACCAATTAAGGCCACGAAGGCTCTACATGTATATAAAAACCGGCGTAGATAGATGGAGCTACAACCCAACTCATCAGATACCAAATTCCAACACCTTGTATGTACTTCCGGTAACAAAGTGGTGCAAGTTAAGGTACATGCGCTAAGAAAACTCACACGTGTAGGATGGACTTTGTCTTAAAGGTGTTCTTAGTCTAGCATAGTTCCGCAGGCTTTTTGTATGTCTGTCCACCAGGTGTTCAAATACAGGACATGTTTTACCTGACTAGCTCTTCAAATCTGCCTTGTTATTCAAGTTGTGTGGGTGAAGGGTCAACCTTAAAGAATGGGGACTTTCTCTCATTTTAAATGGCGTGACCTTCCATCCGTGAAGGTCAGCGGGCGGTAGTTACCGTGCCTTACCGCGGATAGGGCCCATGGAGGGCCTTATAGTCCAGAACATCCCGGGAAGACGACAGAAAAGGCAAGAAAAGCCTGCACACAAAGGCGCGGCCAGCCCACAAAATCAGAGCGATCTGCCCGCATCCTGGGGGTCGTGTCTCTCCAACCGGCTCGAAATAAGAGCGGGGAAAGATTCGGTCCTTTCAATCCTGGCCGGGCCTTCCGCGCGCTTTTGTGGCTGTTCAATGGCCAGGAATCTTCCCTTTGTGCCGCATTGTTGTGGTATTCAGACCGCTGCAGGCGGGGAGGAATTATGGCTTTTTAAAAGTGGCGTGCTTCGGTGCCACTAGAATGGGCGATGTCTGACGGGACTTGTCCTGCATAAGCAATCTGGGCTGGGAACGAGGGAGGCCGCACACAGGGTCTCGTTCCCGTCGTCTTCTACGGGATGGTCTTACTGTCATGCATGTAGTGATTTTATCTATTTACAAATGCATGAATATTTACCACAATTGTGGAAGGGTTGACATAACAGGTGTCTATCACATCTTCAAGATGTCAAACCTTAACAAGACTGTAAGGTTTGAACCACTCACACACTCTTACTCTTTTCCATAAGTGTGGTGGGCTCTTTAACATGCTCAAGGGGTGACTCTCCCTAAACATGGGACCTCCGGCTTTACGTCCTGCCCTAGAGGACGTCCCCAACCGAAGCTAGGTACTCATTTACACCTGAGTCAAGTGAGGAAATATAATGCCTTTCCCAAGGACACATCAATAGGGCCTGCGAGGGATTCGAACCCAGAACCTTCCAATTCTGAGTCAACAAACACAAAAGACCACCATCAAACCTTAAAGGATAATTTTTATCAAGTTATCAAGGAGATGGAATCTTAGTTTTATCAAGACACGGCAGATGATATGAGAATATCGTTCATAACAATATTCACCTAAATATGAATTTGATATGGAGCAGAGTTTGTCATATTCAAACATATCCCTACGACATTTTGGAGGGTATTAAAGGGACAACTAGATCACAGGTTACCGAAATATCCATGAAATCATATTCGAAAATGTGATGGTGAATTGACAATCTTGATTTGTTGAAGTTTGCAATATATAAATCTGAATTTCTGGTTCACTGGATTTAGAAAAAGAATTCGGTCAACTGGCACTTCTGTGTGTGTTTGTAGTAAGGGGAGTGGTGGGTACACTTGTACATGTTACAATAACTGGGGGGTAACTAGACATGTCATGTTTTATTTTCTACCCAAAAGAGCTGCCGAATTTACCTGGGGTAAACTCGGTGGCAGTGTTTCAAGTAGTAACAAAACGGACAGACCGACAAGTTTACCCAGTCCCTGGCCAAGTTTACCGAACGTGCGCGCACAATGGGAAAACAAGCACATCGGGTCTAAAACAGTCGTGTCCAAACACCGCCCCCCTCCCACCATTTCACACGCCTGGCTATTCAGTCCGGAGTGTTTAGCCTTTTATTCTATTGACGGATGTGGGCCTGAGCAGGTATGAATAGCTACAGGTAAACTGGCCTTTTGTGCCCTTATCTGATCAAAGACTTTTTGTCCGTCAAGTCCCACCCATGATCGTGACGTCACACTGTCTTAATAAGAGGCACGGTCTTAAATCATAACCTCCATATCTTAAGAACCATTCCTCTTCAATTTGATTATATACTTAATGTTCATTTCTCTATCCGAATGCACTTCTAATAGTAAAGAACACAGGCATTGAAAAGGGGTATTTGTTGTGATTTTTGAGTGCGGAATCGCGTGTTTAGAGACTGAGGTTGCCCCTGTATTTCTGGCCCTGTGGCCCTGGTATAGAACCCGCCCACTGGTCACAACCTTTACTCTTTTGTGCCGGTGACAGTGCGATAATTATCCGAGGAGAAAAGACCATTCACAACAAGGTAGCTGTTTATAATGGCATTACATGTGATTGATTTTGATTGGAGACCCACCAGGGGCCGAACCAATGACATTTGACGTTTCATGGCTCTTTGGAATTATTACTAGAAGCTTTAAAATCACCACGTGCTTTTAAAATTCCAATATAACATTTTTACACAATTAAGGTTCTACCTTGTCTCACATACTAGTTAGATCGCCCTGATTTGGATAGGTTGCAAGGTAGTTTTGAAATCAATATTATAACACACATGCGTTTATTATAAATAAAAGGTTCAGATTTAAATATAACCCCTGGTAGTAGCAAATAATACTAAATGGTATGATAAAATGCCTGTTTCATTGCGTAGCATTTAACATAAGAAATGACATTTTTATGCCAATTTTTATACAAACCATTACCTCTCTTATTTTTAATGAATGAGTGTTCCGACACCTTGACTTCACATATCGTGTGGACGTATCGGCTGGTATTGTATAGTCGCAGATTGTTATCTTGTACGTTTGTGTGTTCGTCTTTAGAAAGTCTTGGTGTACTTTACTGATTTAAAAGACTTTGGGACCCCACCTAAAGTTTTGACTTGGCGCGGCCGGACCCAATCAAAAGTCAATCCGTATCTTGGGGGCGATCGCTACAAAAGCCCCCACAAAAAGGCCAAAATACCAGCCCAGCGCAAATGTTACAGTTGTCAACATTGCCCATTCAAAATGGTCCACGGACCGTCCCAACGCCCAAGGAGGTTTTCTTTTGTCCGCGGACGGACCATATTGTTTCGCCCGCCCCTATTTACTGCGGATCTGTACAGATAGAGAAGAATGGCCCATTACAGGCATAGCTAGAGGTAAAATTCGCCCTAGGAGAAAAATAACGCTGCAGGGCCGGCACGGTCCACCGCGACACGGCCGTGAAAATGGACCCACGCGCGGGCAAACTTACAAGTTGATCGCATTTTTGTAAAGTGAGGCCAATACGACGTCCCAGCATTAATTATCCGGTCCCTATGTATCCCCCCTTAGACCGGGCAGCTAAATTACTTTTGTCGTATCTCCGCGGACCGAATGGGCCATTCTTTTGTACGGTTAATATACTGTATAATTATTTGCTTAGTCTAGCATTGAAATACATGTCTTTTGTGTGCAAACAATAATGCCCATCAATCACGGAGTGACGAAGCGCCCGGCTGAATAGACCGCTTTAGCGAGTGCCCACCCCACATTATTTCTACAAGCACTCAAGACATGTGAGCAATGTAATTCATCCACAATAGAGAAATGAATAACCTATTGTCTCCGCGCCGAGTCCCTATTCTTGAAGCATTCAAATTTTTCACCAGTGTATTTTGCCTTTCAGTAGGATCGGGGCTGGGCGGCACGGGGTAGGCTGGCGCGGGGAGACCAGGGCCCAGATGGTCGGAAAGAGTGGATTTTATCCCGTACGGGGAGGAAGACGGCGGCGGGGCTTGCGGCGGAGTGTGCCCGGGAGCTGTGGGAGTTCGTCGGGAGGAATTTCGGCTCGCCTCGCGGCGGTGTGTCAGCTGGGAGGAGAGGTTTCCGCCGACGTGATCACAGGTAAGCGGAGGGTCAACATCAGCGGGGCGGCGTGTTTACCTGTGGGGTTTACCTGTTCGACCAGGTAGGAGGGGGGCGCAGGGCTTCGGGACGTCGGTGTAGGCCCGCCGGGGTGAACCTAGACCCTCCCGGTGGACGTTTCACGGCGACTAGAGCCTGGGCGCCGGCGGTGTGTATGTAGAGTTAGCGGGGAGACATGTCAGGAATGATCGCTATGCTGTGTCACCTTTTCACCAGCCAGTCTGCCGGTGTTTTGTCTCAAGTGAGCATGACTCCCGCCAGGTGTGGGAACAAACGCCTTTCAACTTGGAGAATTTGTGTCGGAAATTCGTACCTACATGCACACACCCCGGGGCCTAGAGAGAGACCCGCTCTAGTCTCATGTGGCTGGTTCTTTGAGGAAAGAGGACAAGAAAAGAGGGAGAATTAATAATACAGGAGAAGATATCCCCAGATAGTGCTGCCATCAGAGCCCTGTTTGTCATCATCTGTCCACAGGGAAATTCTTCTCACCACCCGATGGCGAATCAACTACCAATTGTTGGGCGATGAAAAGGGGGGCCCGGGGAATTTAATCAAGCCACCGCAGCTGAGGAATACGTAATCACCCCAGCATTCATCTTGCTCCCGTTTTCAATTTCATTTTCATGTCATTTTCGTTCGTGTCCTTTTCACAATCAAGCGCGGCCGACTAATGAAGCCCCGCGCTAAACGCGTTACACCTATACTTATGTATCATTCCGACCAATTTTGCCGGCACGGTGCGGGAATATCAATGGAGAGGGTCACCCAGGGGGTTTTAGGCTACCGGGTTATCAATTTCTTCAGGACGAACAGGTAGCTACCTGCACAGGGTAACCTGAGCCGCCTCACCTTTCTCAGGTGTGTGACGCAGACAGGTGTCGACTTCACTTTCTCTTTTCTCTCCTTTCACTTGCGATGATGCCATATTTGGTAGTGATGAGAGGACACGTGGGATACACCTGTATAAGGTGTTTAAAGGTGTTATCTATGGTCACAATAGCTTACACAACAGTACAGGCGGTTATGTAACCATGTAATTATTTTGCCGGAGGGGGGATTTTTGTATATCTGATATGATAGATTCTTTATTGACTCAACAAAAGTACAGAGACTTTTGTATGGTCTACTACAACTAATGAAGATAGAACAAAACTTAATACATGTATGTATAAAGTCATCCTACGTATAGAATATATGTATGCGGCAACATTAGAGGTTTAAATATTCTCTAACATACAGCTGCAGTCTCGACGATTTCAACATTAAATGTACTTTCCTATTTGCAACTCAATGACTCTGGAAGAAACTAGATGTGTGAAGGATTTTATGTTTCTTTTTTTTTCTCGAATGTACAATTAAACAGTACTCAAGCAACTGGATAGATACGAAACTGTCAGACGTTTCAACTAGCACCCACTACTTTTAGTCAGTATCTAAATAAACCCATAGCTGAGCATGTATTCATCTAAAAACTAGGAATCGACTTGTAAATCCGGTGAAGACAAATTTAAGACAGCAGAAAACAAAAAAAAAATATCTCAAAGCTAAACAAGGTTGGTGGTAAATTACTCAGCTCTGTTGCTGTAGCTTTTTCCGGATGATTTTCTTGTTGCTCTCCTGTCTATCAGCTTGTACATGTCTTTAGCCGTGGGCAGTGATGTCTTAGGTACGAGCCGCAATGTTTGCTTGTTGTAGGTTCTTCTGTTTATATTCATCCTTGGGTCAGATCAGATGCCTCTAACCTATGCCCAATGCTGTCTAGTTAGGAGTAGCTGGGCTGTGTGTCGATACATTCCTAAGTTCAGGGCAAGATGTTAGGGTTGTTGACTCAGAATCGGAAGGTTCTGGGTTCGAGTCCCTGGCAGGCACCACCATTGTGTCCTTGGGAAATGCACCTAGTACCTGTTTTCTCACTCGATTCTGGTGTAAATGAGTACCTAGCTTCGGTAAGGGCCGTCCTCTCAGATAGGACAAGGACAAGGTGATGTGCACCTTGAGTATGTTGAAGGTCCCACCACACTTATCGGAAAGAGCAGGGTCCCTCCTGGTGTGAGTGGTTCAAACCTTACAGTCTGGTCTCTGGTTTGAAATCTTAAAGAGATGATAGTCACCTGTTATGTCAATTATTCCACAAATGTGGTACAATTTCAAAAATAAATAAATAAACTCTTACGTTAGAATTATGAACAGGCCTTGGTCCAAACATGAGCACCAATTTTACCTGTTTTACCTGAACAAACTACAACACTGTACCAATATAGTGCATATTATTTATAGACGTAAGATAGGTAAATTATCAAAGATGACAATATCGCACTTAGAAATAAAGAAAACCTGTAGATTTGCTTGTATCAATATGAAAGATGTGTCGATCCTTATACACAGGTGACAATTTACCACTACAACAGAAGCACTAGTTTGCCATGTATGTAAACTATAAATGATTAGTCAAACTTGTTTATGTACAGGTCCAATGGAAAATGTTCTCGTAACTGTATACTGTTTGCTCTACAAGGTCGCCCCCTGTCTTTTATTAATTGGATGCCGCTTAATAAATTTGTTCAATCAATTATAGCGATACCTTCGCTGAATTCCAGCGTGGTCGGAATTTTTGTCATTCCGTTCCTCCCGTAACCCCCAGGCGAGCCTCTGTGTGAGAAGTTAGACGCTGTTAGCGCCAGGCCTGGCCGCGCATTGCCTGGTTACCTTACCTGTGCCACCGGGAATCCTTCTCATCTTGTATCGGGAGATACAACTGGTTGCTTGCAACCACAGCAATTAATCTTAGGCCAATCAGAAAGGGCGTTAGATTACTGTTTAATTGAATTAGTCGTCTTTTTTATTTACTTCAGTTGCCTTTGTGGTGTCTTAAATTGATAATTAAATAAAGTAAAATAGAAAAACATATATTACAATAAACATTTTTATAACAAGAAAAAATAACTTCTCTGTCAACTCTTAGGTAATATTCTATTTTGTACTGTTCTAGAAAAAACGTTTATTTCAATTTTATATATATAAGATTTCATAAATGATTTCACAAAAGCCTAAAAAGGATGTGGGATATGGAAAAGTAGTATATTTATAATTTTCTCATGTCTAATAATACTGGACTTTTGTTCTACGGTTCTAAAGCTTGTTATAGTAATTTCCGTGCGAACTGTGCCCGGCTGTAAGGCAGGTAGCCGATAGTAGAGGCGGCAAACATGGGCCCCGCCTGCGCTACTAAGTACTCCATCATAAAGGCGCATATCTCCCGTTTCTGTATCAATCGCAGTTAGTACGGCGACAGTATCAGGCAGCCGCACAATAGCCAGCTCCAATAGCACCACGACTGTGGGGACGCCGATAACAAAGAACTACTGAATGGGTCAGGGGGAGCCGCGCGGGTGTCATCAATTTTGTTTTGTGGAAATTGACAAGACTTTGTGAAAGTGACTGCACCGTTTGATTGGGGCGGAGACGAATGGGACGGAATAGTGGAAGGGAAGAGACGTGGTGCGGCCTGTCGGCGGCGTTTTACTCAAGTTTCACGTACAGCGTTCAACTGCACGATCCACATCACTACGTAACGTTACAACATTCAACATCACTATGTACAGCGTTCAACTACACGATTCACTTCACCACGTACAGCGTTCAACTACAGGACTCACATCACTTCGTACAACATTCACATCACCACGGAAAGCGTTCAACTGCACGATTCACTTCACTACGTACGTACAACATTCAACATCAATGCGTACAGCGTCCAACTACACGATTCACTTCACTACGTACAGCTTTCAACTGCACGATTCACATCACTACATACAGCGTTCAATATACACGACTCACATCACCACGTACAACATCCACATTACCAACCTCCAAGTACACGATTCGCATCACTACGTACAACGTTCAACTACACTATTCACATCACCACGTACAGCGTTCAGCTGCACGATTCACTTCACTACATACAACGTACAATTACAGGGCTTATATCACCACTTACAACGTTCTGCTGCGCGACTCACATCAACACGTATACGTACAACATTCACACAACCCCGTATAACATTCAAATATAGGATTCACTTCACCACGTGCAACATCCACATCACCACGTACAACGCTCAACTACACAACTCACATCACCATGTACAACGCTCAACTACACAACTCACATCACTATGTACAACGATCAACTGCACGATTCACATCACTACATACAGCGTTCAACTACACGACTCACATCACCACGTACAACGCTCAACTACACAACTCACATCACTATGTACAACGCTCAACTACACGACTCACATCCCCACGTACAACGTTCAACTGCACGACTCGCATCACCACGTACAACGTTCAACTACACGACTCCATGATATGTTTCTCTCTACTGTTCATATATGAAATTCATACGTACCAGAAATAAAGCAAGTTTATGCAAGATAAAACTTTTTTCCATGACATTTTTATACATGAATATCGACATGAGCAAAGTCTCTTGTCTTTTTTCTCTCAATGCCCATACTACATACGTGGTTCATTTTATGTCAGAAACAGTATCACAACTGTACGATTTGAATGATAAAAAATTGCTAAAACGTTTTTATTTTTTAAATATCTTATGCAATAACTTTAAAATGGAAATGTTTGATTAAGAATAACCAACAAAATGTGACAAAGAAACATATCTGAAAAAGAACTTGACACCTTAATGTTCGATATAAAGTTATGAACGATACAACAACTTTTCTATCTAAATGGATAAATGTATCTTTATTTTCACAAATACATTGCTCTTATAATGACTTTATGAGGGAAAATTGTGACTAGAAATAAAAGTGAAAGATAGAGAGACCCAGAGATGGCTATGAATATGTCCGAAAACGATATAGAACGCTTTACAACTCTGAAACTCAACCTAGACTCTATTATAACACTTGCAGAACATTCTATAATTGTTCTGAAATCTACACTACTTCGCTCAGGTGACACAGGTAGAGCTTCTCCAGGATTAGACCTTAAGAAACCTTCTTCTGGCTCCGCCCAGAAGGAGTTATCTTTCTTTTTCTGGAAGACCTTTTCCTTCGCTTCGCACCTGGAGGCCGTCTCAGTCCGATTCATTCATCTTCTATTGTTGAAATCGACACCGCGTCGTGTGAAAATGACAGACACCTTGATTGGGATAAGAAATATATGAAAGAAGTCAATTTGTAAGATAATAGCCCGTTGTTCTCACCCAGCGCTATAGAACACCTTGCACTTTAAAAGGACACCCATTCACCTGGGCTGGGTATCGGGTTTCAATGTCGGCATCAATTTTGCATTGTGAAATCGACACCACTTTTGTGAAACTGACAGCGGCGCAGAATGTCACTGACTAGCCACGGAAGTATTTCAGACACCTGCGTTTCCCTTCAAATTGATTGTCAGATGTTCAGCGGCTCTCTAAGACGAAGACGTCGTTTCTATCTGGGTTTCGAGTCTTAAGGAAACGGTGTACTAGTCCTGATAGATTTAATCCTCTTTTGATACAACTAAAGTCATAAGTAGCAAGTATACCTTAGATGTCTTTACTTTCATACAGTGACTTGATAAAGGCTTTGAATATTTTTTCTTCTTCCAACCTTCTTCCAACCTTCAAGTCAGAAGTGATATCATTTGCAAAATGCTAAAAAGCATAAAAATCTAAAAGAGTGACGACTTCTTTTAAAAGTTAGCGACTAGGGAAAGGACATCCATTGAAAACTTGTATTAAGGGCTAATAAGGCTATTATGACGGCATTAGTGTCATGTAACGTATACAAGAAAGTGTTGTTATGAATGGCTCTCTTACAAATAGCAGCCATCTTACAGTAGAAACGCTGTATTTCAATCACATCTTGGGTACGCAATATCACAGTTTAACAGAAATGTTTTTTTGGGGGGGTGGGGGGCTATACGTTTGACTTAACAATCTATTTCATCACGTCCCCTCTGTGATTATCGTATCCATAGCAACGTCCAATTGTTTGTGAAACTTACAAACGAAATAAATGGTATTCCAAAGGCTAAACTTGAAGGTTACAATTTATTAGACAAAGGTTATCGTAATTCATTTTATGGACATTATTCTTTTCCAGTTATATATTAAGAACAATGTAACAATTGAAGCATATAGGCTTTTTATTCAATAGTACAATGCGTGTTAACATCATTCACTTCAATACTTTTTCAAGCTTTTATTTTACTTTCAAACGATAGTCTGGCTAATATCAAGTATGAGTCATATACAATGGTGATACATCATATGTAGATGATTTCCACTAAATCGTATAGACTACTAGTGAAAGGTTAGGGTAAAGTTAATATACAATAGCACAAATGAATAGCTATAGGGTTATTTCGACTTACTTTGTAAAGAAAATTCACCTTTTGTATCGTCCTCATGTTACATAATGCAGCTTTAAACTAACCGTCTATTGGTAGACATTTTGGAGTGAGCAGGCCATTTAATTTTTTTTTACTGGACAGTTTAAAAGTGGATTCCACTTACTCAACATTAATTTTCTCTGGTGAAATGGACGGCGGCTTGTTGAAACGAATGATGATGATACTTGCATGTACACAAATGTCTGTAGAACTTTTTAGGTGATATGATATTGACAAAGAAAGTTATTAAAGTTATCTGTTCTGTTGCTACATACAGAATTAACGTGACCATCACGTGACAATGGTATGACCAGACATCCATAAGAAATTTTATTCGTGGCAAAAAGATCAGAAACATGGTATCATTACAAAACATGAGCGCTTTTTTCTTTGATATCATCAATCCATATCTTGTTGCATACTAGTATATGAATCTGAAAAATACCATAAATAATGATGTCTGTTTTCTATCAACAAGACCAAACAAAATCTAATATATCGGTATCGGCCCAATATTTATTTGCCGCGTTCCCCGACTGTCACATGGCGAAACAGCTACTACGTACATACTGTCCACACAAAAAATCCCACAGAAAAAAACAACTTAGAAATATTGAGCTCCACTGTGCGTATAATGTCCCCCGTCAGAAGTCGTTAATATTGTTTTGTTACCGGTGACAGTACCTTGTGTATGGTCAACAGGGGGGCGATTAGGAGACTGAAACCCTGGGTGTCGAACTGTCCCGTGAGGGGGGTAGGGTCTTTTTGTCCAGGCCATGTCCTCTGGGTTTGTCAAAGCGGCTGAAATTTGCCCAGGGATTAGGGGACGTTGTTTGGAGACACGTTTTGGAGATGAGATCAAACCCTCCCCGTGGATTGAAATTATAAACAAATAAGCTTGGAGAAACTCAATATCGTTCACGCAGTGAAAAGATGTAATAGGGTGCTTCGTAAAGCTGTTTTTGGTACCATACCTTTGCCAGAAGTCTATGTTTTGGTAGCGTCTGTGTGTGTGTGTGTGTGTGTGTGTGTGTGTGTGTGTGTGTGTGTATGGTGTCATAATATGGGTGTGTGTAAGTGTGTATGTGGTTTAGCACGATAACTCAAGAAGTTATAAATGGATTGTCATGAAACTTGGTAGGTGGGTAGGTCTTGATGTCTTGTTGAGACCTCATAATCATCAGATTTTGGGCTCCTAGCGGCTTGTTTCTGAATTAAAAAAAGTGTTTTTGCCAGGCAGTTACTTTTTGCCGCCTAGCGAAAAGAAGTACCGGTACAAAAATGAAAGTCTGATGAGATCGCGTCAAAATAAGCCTAAATATTTATTTGGTTGGAGAGTAGCATCCTAACCCACTTTATGAAGGCCTGGTGGAGGCTAGACCGTCGCGGCCAGCCGCAGGCCAGTTACCGCACATTGTTCCCATGGGCCCGCTTCTCCGGTATCGAGCGTTCACCCCGCTAGCCACACGGACATAAAACAGAGTCCCGGGATCTGTAATAATCACTCCACACAGAATCCAATATCTGCGCCGACCCATCAGCTCGTGCCGTGCCGTGCCGTGCGGAGGGACCAGGTGCGCCGCGGGAGAGCGCGATAGCCCCGCCGGCGTGCGGATCGATGCGCCACCGCCGGGACCTGACCGCCGCGACCCCGCTCAATTATCCCCGTAATTACGCCTCAAATGCAACTTGATGACGACGTGATTGTCAAACGATTATGACTCTGCTCGACCGGCCTCATTCTAACCCGGGGAGCGCGACGCTTGACGCGTTTATTGGGCCGTTCTGTCATGGCCGGCCGCGGCGTGGGAACGAGCCGGGCGGGAACGTACGGGAAAGAAACAAACCTGGGAACGACTTTCAGACGACATTTTCCTCAGCTCTGCTAACCTGAGCCGTGGGTGTGTCTGAATACTACACTCCTGGTCGATAATTAATGATTTATGGCGTAATTATAGACAATGAGTCACAATAGACTGGTATTCTATCATTGCCCGCCTTCCACCCCTTTTCCCGGCTGTTTAAAAGACGTCCAGTGAGTTCATTGATTTTTTTAAATGTCCAATTTGTGCACTGAGAAGATTAGAATTTTGTGTAGAATTTTGTGAAGGCACGTAGACTGGACACTCATAACTAACGTTTTTAAACCCGTTTCCGTTGTACCTTTATGTAAATCGTTTCTGATCAACCTACGGTGTACCTAAGGTATTATCGATATGAAATACAGTCTTTCCACAGTTGGGAAATTTTGACTCAATACACGGATTTAAAAAAAACAACGTTTCGTTGTACCTGTATGCAAATTGTTACTAACCAACCCACGGTGTTGTTATGTTGTCAGAAGCCCAGGTATTAACAAAATGAAAAACAGTCTTCCCACACATCGGAAATTCGGCTTTAATACACGGATTCCAAAAACCGACAAGGGATAAACGGGCCCGTAAGGCTGTGTTTAATCTCCGCGTCGTTAAACACATGATGTACGGCCGCCATGTTGAGTAGTAGTTTGCGAGCTATTGTCCCGACAATCTCTGCGCCACAGGAGGACCCGAGAGAATAATTTGCAGCACTTTGTACAGACCCGTAATAAGATACACTTAATAGATGACTGCCCGGGGCTTTGTCCCCCTTTTCCTTGTATATTTTCATATCAAAGGAAAAAAAATTCCTTCGAACCTCAAAATAAACCTATGTTTCGTGATGTAACGTATTTCGTCTGGTTAATTTTTGGGAGTGAATTTTTTTTGACCTGGCTTTGCGCAGAATGTTTTTGATATGTGCTTTAGGATTAGCTTTGCATAGATTATTTCACATGCTTCAGCGGCCGTCTTTTCAATTGAAACATCGCCAAATCCTGTCAGATTATTCCAAAGCTGATGATCTTATCAACCTAGCTGAGTAGCGACAGCACGGTTTTGTGTCGTGGGATAATCATGCGAAGACGTGCTACAACATTCACGTAGAGAAATGTGTTCAAATACTAACGTTAACGTTTGAAATCACCCAAGAAGATGGACTTGAAATTGTCTGTACGCGATTATATGGAATAGATGTGTCATTCAGTTTTCTTGAAACAACTTCAATAGCCCAATAACACTGGTTATGGAGTTTAATATTATGCAGTGTTTTACAGCAATAGTGTTTGTAGTCTCCCTCCACCATGCTTTCGAAATTTAATTTTTCATATTGATGTTTCAAAGAAAACAGAGAGCAAAACATTCACCAATAAACGATGAAGCGTTCAATAATCTTAACAGTAACAGAAATGCAAATATGGTAATAGTTTAATATAATAATGATAAATATTGAGGAATCCGCAGAATTGTACTTATGTTGATAACAAGATGTAACCTTTGCGGAAATATTACATTACCAAGTTAGATGTCACTTACACGTTTGATACGATTTTCCGATTCAGATATACACGGGGAATCTTGCATCGTTTCAAAAACACGGTATTTTCTTCAGCCCACACCGCGTGGTGTACTAGTACCTGATATCTTGTCGGTGCTTGTTCCGCGATGTCGTGTGAACATGGTTCAGCACCAAGGACAGTGCCATAGGGAGTCCCATATATATACAGTCAGATTCGTACCCTCTTACAGTGAGTTACACCACGGCGTTCTCATCACTGGACGGGGTTTGAGCAATACCATAGAAAGTTGTGCTCTCCAAGCAGAGGTTTAGACCTAGGCTTATATTTTTCACGTGTTTTGGGGCGTATTTATTGGGCTATCTTTTTGTACTGGTATCTTCTGGGTACCGTATTATTGGAAATTGTCCTGGCAATGATACTGTTTACGTTTTGCCAATTTGAGTCTGTCTATGCCAATTTGATGCTGTCTTGTAGCCACAAAAAGATCTACTTGGAGATGAGAAATTCGGTCGGTGCCGGAGGACTGGTTATGTCAGGCTATTGATGAGACGGGTACTTAACGCTGAGGTCACATTTCCAAACCGGGGCCCGGCCGGGCTGTTTGGATAAACGAAAAATGAAGAATTCCTACAAAGATGTTGCTCATTATGAGTTTTTAAAACTTTTTTTTTGTGTTAAATTGTCTTTAAGTACCATGCTGTTCGTTCCTAATAGCTCAACTGCCCGGCCGGGCCCCGGTTTGGAAATGTGACCTCAGCATTAGACACGGTTTTTGTGTGGACTATGCGCGGTACAGTACCACTCAACATGGCGGCTGTAAGTGGTGAAGTCGACATAGAAATTACAAGAAGTCTTGCGAACCATGGACAACAATGTTGTACTGTCTAACATGGCAAATTTTCTGGTTCACATCCCTGGTCACTTTCTACCAGCGCTCTTAAAAAGGAATTGTAATCATGGAATAGAATACTTAAATCGCTTCCTCTCTCTCTCTCTTTCTCTCTCTCTCTCTGACTCTCTCTCTCGCTCTCGTCGCTTTGTTTTATGCAGATCTTAGAAAATGTAAACATCGCGTCTTAAAGTTAAACGTAAAAACACCGAGAATAGTTGCAGTTTATTAGTTTGATTCTGAAGTAAGATGAAAATCAAGCCAAGTTTTTACGCGATAGAACGCAGAGCTACCGATAGATGTTACTGTGTTTCTCCTTGCCCTTACAAAACTTGTCCTTCAGCCATGAATACGCCGCCTGCATTTACTTAAAACTCCGCGGCGTTTAGTTTTGTAAAGCAGGCCCATTTTCCCTTCTTTAGAGCGCCTTTCTCCTGCTCGGTTGCTAGGATGGGAACAATTTCAAATCTGACCTGCGCGACCCGATCCTTTGAAGCCAAATTTCGGGTGATTACTGGGTGTATAAACTCTTTGACGACTCTTTTGTGGGAGCCGATTTCCATAGCTGGACCTCCCCGAGTGAAATTGTGTCCAGGCCTGTTATTAGGTTGGGTTTGTACAGGTTTGGTAATAATAAAGCGCTCGGTGCAGGTGCTTAGTGACTCCGGGTAATTTTTCATTCCATATTCGGCCCGTGAAACGCTCAGACTGTGCTTTACGTGTGTGAATACAAGCTGTGTTGTTTTCCTGCGTTTTAAAAATACAGGTACGTTGGAATGAATCCATAACGTTTTAATTGGATTTTATGGAAAGAGAAAAAAGGACTCGTCGGATTCTTTTGTTGTTATTATTTGGTAAACTGGCGTGATAGCTGAGGATTATCCATCAATAGCTAGATTTGCGGATGTTTTGTGTTGTGATGTGGTTGTGCGGTAGTGTTACTATGCATAGACCAGTGTTGTATACTTCTGCATGTAACTCACAAAAACGCTATACTTTCCTAATATTTTGCGTATTTGGGGGAAAATCCTCGTTTTATCAATGTATATAGATTTGCTTCCTTTTTGGGGTGGGGTGGAGGATGTGTTTTGGTGGAAAAACATGATAACATACTAGTAACTGTTTTCTATTGCATGCTTTCTACCAAACACCGTATGTTTAGACTTTGACTTACAGGCGACTAGTGGGCAATTTGGGGCATGATATTTTGCCTGTTGTACCGCCTTGAAAACTTTCATCAGTGCAGGTGTATGAATAGAATATCAATCTGTAAACATTCACAAACAAACTCACGTGCAAATGTTAACGGTTACCCGCAGATTTAAGAAATTAAATGAAATTCTGAAAATAATGATGGAAGTTTAAGGATTACAGGCAAACTATTTGAAATCTTTCTCATGGAATAGAAAAAGAACTAAACTCAGACATAATTCAAAATCTTTATAATCTATTGAACGTAAGGCATCTAAACCATTTCTCATAAGATAGGAAGATTTAATTTTCTCTAGTGCCTTGTAGGGATTGTGTATACATTGTACATATTTATTACTTGCCGTTCTTTGTTTGTGTTGTAGTCTATTATTTTACCCAGACGATTGAGCACGTCGGTTTTGTTAAGAGAAGTGGACCATATTGTACCTTTATTCCCCCGTCTGTTTTCAAAGTCAGATGTTGACCTGGGGGTCATGGATGAAAGGCCCAGCTGTAACCTCTGCCGCGTGCCGAAACCACGCCCCCTTCCCTCCCCTCAAATTACTGCAGCCCCGGATACAACCTTTACCGAACAGTCGTGTAGTGAATTTTGGGTAGCCTCTACCAGGCTTGGGGAGGCGGCTGGAAAGAGTAGAAATCGGCCAAATAGAGAGATAAGCATGCCAAGGGAGTTTGTCCGTTGGGGTGCGGCGAACTGTTCTCTCAACGGACAAACTCCCTTGGCATGCTTATCCCTCTATTTGGCCGATTTCTACTCTTCCCAGCCGCCTCCCCAAGCCTGGTATAGGCTAAATTTTGGGCGTTTTTGTGAGTACTTTGATAGGTCCCTGTCGCGTGTACGCTGTCGTATGTATGGCAGGGCTACGACTGAAAATCGGGGGCATTGCGGCTTTGTGTCGTACAACTGATGATATTCTTGTGGCATTCGCGAAAGTCTTGGAAAAAGATCTCATGTTCTTACGACCGCGGGTGTAGTTTGCAAACTTGTTGACATCAAACTGTACTCCTTCAATCGGTTGCCAAATGTCTTTTGCTATTGGACTGCGTGTTTCGGAATGAACGTCTGTCTAAAACAGTAATCTCCAAGTCAGATGTAAGGTTCCGTGTTAGACTCAGAAATTAAGCGTGTTTTATGACATGTAGAAGTGCATCTTTTTAACATTCACATTCTTTTAGCTATGGAAAGGCCACAAAAATACGAGTAAAACACTGCTTGGAGACCTAACTTACTAAACAGGCCCAAGTGTCCTGTCAGAAGACATCTAGTTAGGCAAAATAAATGTCCCTGTGTCATGCCTGGCTGACTCTACACACAGAGATGACAACAAGTACAGTAGCAATGCATCCTGGGACAAAAGAAGGGGATGTGCTCCGCATTTAAAGATGGCGCCGCGGAGAGAAAATCAGACAGACTTCTTGTCTGTCAAAAATATATGAGCGTCCGCAAAGTCTGACTCCAGGGCACTGCCCCGCATTTTCATGGGAATCCTTTCTTTTCCCGGTTCAAAGGCCTGAAAAGGGGTCCTTTCTTCCTTTAGAACGTCCTTTCGCCTAGAGGGTTGAATAGAGCCCTTTCAAGAGACTTTCTTGTTGACGCGCGGATACAATTCAATACTGATTTCTGGCTCTTCGCACGAAAAGGCTTGGGGTACTCACTATTCAGCGCACCCACCAACGCAGAGCCTCTTTAGCAAGCCCGTATTTTGCCTGCTACGATGCACAATAATAAATGATTCTCGCTCGATGCCTCTCTCTTTTGTCCCTGCATCAAGCCGTTCCTTTTGAAGAGGTTTTCAGACGAAACAAAAGGTACAAACTGTTGTATGTCCGAACGCGAAGCCATTAAGTAAATGGAAATCAATCCCTCTCCTTGACGGGCCTATAGAGTAAGGCCAGTCTGGCTTTGTGTGCTGGAAATCTGTAGGGAAATTCATTGTATTAAAGGACCTGCACCACACACTAGCTCTGATGAATAGTGCCTAAGCTTTTTGTCGCTACCTTTACAATTTGAGACAAAAACGGGTTATTGAAAAAGAATGCCCAGTTTTTGTTGGAAGAGCGCACACAAAAGCTCATGTCGCATTGTGCCAAGAGCCATCTGCCTCCCCAACAATACGGCCAAATTATCCTCTCTGTCTTTACTTCACAAAGCAGCCCTATTTTATTATTGCTCGTACGGTGCATACGATTGAAATTACTAGGGGGTTTTTGTTCGGCATCATAGTTATTACTCTGTAGTTGTGGAGACGGGCTGTCTCCGCTCTTTGTGTACTAGTCCTTTTTGGAGGAAGCTTGAGAAGAAATAGGCGTAAAAGGCAACCTTTCAACCAGAGTGGGGGAACGCTTTCAAGATGCTGCGGGCCGTACACAAAACCTTGTCGGCGCCGAGCGGGCTGAGTTTGCCAGGCGGGAGGCAGGGCGGTGTGCGCGGGGGAGGGTCCGTTCGGCAGGCCGGTAGCTCCAGGTGAACGTAAGTACGCCGTTCCTACTGCAGGTAGCGCTGATTTACCTTAAGACGTACGCGGTACGCCTGCTCATGCGTCCTGAAGGTTTGAGGTACGTGAGTGCGCTGTGCAGGGGGCGCAGGGCAGCGGCCTGCGTGCCAACAAGACTCTATCTTCGCGGTAATTACCGATCATGATGTTGACTGGTATATAGACCCGGCCGGTGGGCGTTGTTTATGCATGTTGCAGTGCTGTAGGAGTGTGGGAGATAGCGGGAACTGTAGATACGTGTGCGGGAACGAACAGGGCGCTAAGCCGTAACAGTTTTAAGACAGACCCTGTTAAACTAAGAAAGATTGTTGGCGACCCTACCGATAATAACATATGCGGATGTTTTTGCAAAGAATTATTAATACAACGTATACGCCGTTTCCTCTGTGGTACTAGTTGTATTCCGGACATGAGCTACGAATTCCCAGTTTTCCCATCAAAGCTCCCGGGACCGCCACAGAGGCACACAGACAGCGAGGCCGTTTTTGTTTTCCATGAAAAGGTCCTCGACCGAAAAACAAGATTGTCTGCCGAATGAAAGGACATTAATGGCGGATGTGTTGCTATGGAGTGACGTCAAACTTTGGGAAAAGATAAATATAGGGAGCAGCATGGCATGACGGGAAGGCGATTTTTGATCGAGCGGTTAGGCAGATGGTTTTTGCAACGCTGTTCCTGTCAGTGTTGAAGTTTGACTCCGCCTAACTACTTATGTTTAATTCTATCTATAACGACACAACGTGATAGCTCTGTTGTGTAGGCATTATTGACAAGAACAGTTAACCCATCCTTGGAAGGTGGTTTTGTCTACGATCCCGAGGTTTTGGCTTCGGCGTATTTTTTTGACGTTTTTTATAGGGCTCTCTTTTTTGCAAGGGGAGTTGGATACTGACTAGTCAATTTGATACTGTATAGCAGCCACAAAAAATACCTGCTTGGAGATGAATTTTTGTCAGTAACAGCTTTGACCAATGAAAATGTTTCCGGCTGGTGTCTCAAGCAGCTGTCACTCACTGATGACGTCACGTTATGTCAGCTGATGTCTAAGGGTATTTAAGGTCGAGATCGTTTTTTTCTAACTAACTGGCTTCTCTCATAGACCTTATTATCTTGTCGTAATAAACGTTTGGAAATAGTGGAAAGAACTTGTAAAATCCATGCTAAAATGTTTAGATATTTGCACTCAGAACGTGTGCTTCTCGATTCGGTAAACAATTCGTCCTTGAGCGACATCCCAAGGTCATGATGAACATATGTGCGTTTGCTACCTACATGTTCTGGGTCAACAAGTGTCAAAGGTCATGACAGGACGTCCATCAAACCGCACGTGTGCAGAGAACCATTTACTGCAGTTTGTAAGAAGTTCAGTAGGCGGCGCGCATGTACTGCACTGCTGTAACAGACTGCCCTACCGAACTTAGTTATAAGTGCTAAGCTACCTACCAGTTGCGCTATAATTTCGTTCTTTATATTCAGCCCCTTTTCTTTGATAGAATTGGTTGTTAAAGGTTTCCTCTATAGTACGTAATGCCAGCTTTATCAACCATTTGTTATGATTTTTACATTGGTGATGTTTTTGTCTGAAGTTAAGTTGTTCCGCATTTTGCCATTACCTTGGTGATTGTTGCAGGAGTGTACAGTCAATATTTCAGTTATATTGATCAACCGTAATACAGATTCAACACTTTCATTCGCCATGAGTCTTTCTCCAAAATTTTCATTGACATAAAATCCACAGCGCTTGGCATTTGTAAATTGTTAATTCAACTTACTTTGTGTAAGGAAAATTACCTTTTTTTATCGTCCTAATGTTACATAATGTAGCTAATATCCAATATGCATTTCATTGTGTACTAGTATATTATCATTGTATTGTTTAGGACAAATGTATCTTTTGTTACGTACTAACCCCCCGGTACGGAAGTATTGTTTTGGGTGGCGATGCTGTGGGTTTGTGTGTATGTGCGGACAGAGTAGGTTGACAGCACATGGGTGGGGGAAATTGACAGGCAGAATGACTGGAGGTCAAAAAGTCAGACACGGACAATGGGGGTTAATTCGAAGGACATGAAAACTTATACTACCCAGAAGTCTAAAATGTCTGATTCTGGAATCTCTGAGTTTTTCTTTTCTTTGAGTTTCCATAATACGGGTACCGGTACAGAGATCACACTTTTAGGCATTTTGATCCATGCTTCCATAATCCGCTAGGGTTAGGTATGAGTTAGGCAAATTTGAACACAACTGTGTAGTGACCAGTCTCTAACATTTCCCTAACTGCATTCTGTCAATGTACCAGTCTCGTCATACCTTTACGGCTGCTACAAGCACACACATATATCTATCGTTTCGTTTGCTTGTGTGCTGTTTATGCATAGTATTTGCCTTAGAACTTCATACTGGAACTTCAGACAAGACATAGTGAAAATATCGTTATGTTGTAGAATTCCTAGGTTTCTTTCGAGTAGTTAGGTTACTGCGAGCATTCGCACACAATAGTACCATACAGAGACTCCTAGTTTTCCTTCGCAGGTTTTAGCAGTGTACTGGGTACCGAAAATGTTTCTTGTTTATGCATGTGATATTACTCCAAATATAGATCTCTTGTTACCTTGTTGTGAGTATATCTTCTATACATTGTCCCTTTTATAGAACCGGCGCAGTATTTTGCATACACATGAGGACAAGGTTTTTCTTGTTTCTATCTCAAATTCTGTAAATAAAAAGACATTCGACTCTTCAAGGAGGTTATATAACCTCCTTGGTCTCTTCAAAAATCTCTCAAGTTGTTGCATGATTGCATGTTTAAATGTAGACTACATTTCTTATGTAAAACAAAACGGTTTACAAAGTTGTTATGTAATAATTGAACGGTGTGTATATGATGAGATATTCTAATGTTAGAAAAATGGAAGAATAGTTCAGTTTTGATGTAAACATATACCATTGAATCAGTAGAATATAAATATTTCCGAAAATAGTTTCATCAGGTTGGTAGAACATATGATATAGGGAAATATAAATAGCAATTTTGGGCCTGCATATAAGCATCACAGGTTGACATTGTTTTCGTTGTTTTGTTTGTGCCTTGTTTGTTTATCGTAAACGTCATTTTGCTTCGAATCGTCTGGATTTCTCTAATAAAAATTAGACTTTAAAAAATTGTGCTTGTAAAAAAAATCAGTTGCTTCGACAAACTAAGATATGACATTGTGTTATGTGTACGTACCTAGCTAGTAGTGTATTTTCCGTACCGTTAGAGAGCTTACTGTATAACCATTAGGAGTAAAGACGGGCCGTCCTATTTGAAAATGTCACGATCTCGGCAGGCCGTGCCGCCGTTTTACCGGTAATGGTCCCCTCCGCCGCCGGCACCACCGTGCCCCTACCTTCCCTCATTGGCCTCGTTTTTAAAAACCACCGGCAGAATCGTCAAATTGATTGCGAGTAAATATCCCCCGTCTCTCAGAAATTGCTTCCAAATAGCCTGCAGCCCATGCGGGTCTATATATTTCCCCCCTGACAGCTCTAATCTATTGGCGATACATTCGTTACTCCCAGGAATATTACAGACCAGATGAGCACTTTTGCTGGATAGTCGATTTGCCGGGATCGCTCGATGAGATAGATTTGTGAGGCGGCAGCGATGGAAATATTCCCCTCCATACATTTATATTCACCCCAAGGTCGCAAATATAAACGAACACTTTTTTTATACACATCATATTCTACCCTATTCCACCGAGAATACCGTCAATAAAAATCCACGCAGCTCGCGTTGCAAATAAGTATTAATGGTTTCTGTATTTACCGTCGTTCTGTTAGAATTAATGAGTTTTAAACACACCTATACTTGCACAGCAAGCGAAGGGAACATATCGGTAAACAAAGGATGGGCAGGAGGTTTAATGGTGACTTTGACATTGGGGATTGTGTCAGTGTGTGTGTGTACACGAGCACACACAATTGAACAAAATTTAATGAGACCGACGCTTTCGTATTAGCTAGGCGAACCAGAGATTTTGTTGGGTTGGAGCCACAAATGCACCGAACGAAATATGTCTACCTCTCCGCTCCCCGTCTAGAAATTTCACGGGAAAATGTAGAATATTTAGGGCACAAGTTGGTAGAATTATTTGTTGCATATTTTTAAGGACTAGAATAACACCGCCAGACAGCATTTTGTCTGATTTTTGCAAGTAATGCAATATTTAGATTTCTCCAAGTTAAGTGAATTTCAGCTATCTTGTAATATACAATGCACATATTTGTTCAAATACTATATCACTGTATCGGTAAGTATGGACTAGGAGACAGGAAATAGCTACAGCCACAAATACACGAATGGTACTGAACGAAGCAGTGCTAATGTTTCTAGTGTTTATTCACGAAAATTTGAAAACTAAATCCTGACAATTTAATATTTACCGAGAGGTCCAAACAAGATGTTCAAGCACTCTCTCGCTAGATTGTTAACAAATATGCGCTTTGTCAAAACATCATTTATGTCTTTAGCGGCTGTATATGACATGATATTTACATTCATAAAACATAAGAGCGTTCTAACACGTTGTTTAGTCTAGTCTACTATTGAAGGAAGGTAAGTGAAAGATAATGAATAGAATTAAAGGCCGTTCTAAAACGCAGCTTCTGAAGCACCAAACATGCATTTTGATCGAAAAACGTTGGTAATTGTTCGAAAAGTAAAACATATTCCCTTGGGAGATACAATATACGGAAGTCTGCATATCAAGTCCAAAACAACAGTTAGAATTCACTCAAGAAGAGATACGGCTAGATGCTAGTTACTGGACTCAATTTCAAGTCCATTTTTGTATTTCGTTGGTTTGTATTTTGTATTTCGTTTTAGACTCTGTATCTAGAGGAATGGTAAACAGAGAAATCTTTATTTGCTGAGAAGGAAGGTATCTGGGTCGTTTTCTGAATCAGTCTGTGTGGCTTTTCTTTTGTGTTTCTCAGATTCGTCACACTTTCTCTTTCTTAAAATAGGGCGAGCACAATAAGGTCTATTGTAAGGCGGCAAACCCCGAAGCGCCGAGGACTGTACTTCTGTAGTGTCTTGTATTTTCTTAATATTCCTGGCCGTACAATTTCTGTTTATCATAACGCGAATGTTTCTTACAATTCTGCAATGTTTTAAACAGGTTCCTATGTACTGGATGCGGATTCATCGTTCGTTTTTGTTGTTTTTTTCTCTCTCTCTGTCGATTTTGTTATTTTAGCGAGGCTTCTGCCGTAGATTTTCCCAGGGTCCGTGTGTTGCAGGTAAAGCCGGGTTCATTAGCCAGGTTGAGCCGCGTGTTTGTTTCTGTTGTAAGACGGACGGTCGGCACACCTGTATTGTCGGCGAGCCGGCCGAGAAATCCGATCTCCTCACCACACCTGGAAGAGCTGACCCACGGTCACCCAAAGTTTGCAGTACGGCTGGCATGACAGCTCAACTCCTAAAGCCCATCCCACTCCAGTTCCGCGCACGAGTAGTTGAAAACCAACCCCACATGTAGCTACATTGGGCCGTATCACTGAAGCTGCTTTGCCGGGAGGCACATATACACACACGCACACACACCGACGATCTGCCTTCCTCTTTCTGTAGTCTCCCTCTCGCGTATCTCTGCAAACAGAGAACTCCCCGCCTGTAGAAATTATAGGGAACTAGGAGAAAACCAAGGGTTTGATTTCCGTGGAACGTTTTTTATTGATGGCGTCGCTACGGGGAAGGGTTTTTGATGCAGACTAAGTGGAGAGAGGGGTGGGGAATGTGAGCTTTACGTGGATACGTCAGCGGCGCGCGCGATGATTTAATGGCATTTTTATCGTCGGTTTTTACGGCGTGAAAGGGTGAGCGTAGCGCGCACAGCGGTTCCTCGGTGCAGGGTGGCGCGTCAGCCCGTCTGGTTGGCCGGGACCGACCGGGGCCCCTTAATTACCACCGTGTCGGTACCTTCTCGCGCAAAATGCCAGGGGTCACCGGGGTCCCCCCGTCTCCACTCGCCTTGCCAAATGACTGGATTTGAAGGCTGAACAAAAGATGTCCCCCGCAGGCATGGTTTCTTTCTGTGGAATTTTCTGAGGGTCTTCTCCGGCGTTTATCAGTGTATAACCCGCGGGCTGTGGAGAGTCCAGGCCATTAGCGGACAGATACATGTGCCGGGGAGACCTCTCACATCCACCGGCCAACAACTGTCCGCACACACGCACAGGTGGTTGTGACACATCCACCGACAAAAATCAAGTAAAAATCTACCCTCCAAAACCCCGGGCGTGTGAAATTGAGACGAAACACCCCCCGGCTGTACGAGAATGTTTGTGCCATTTCTGGCGGGAGAGAGAATAATTGCACGCGGTAGTCGGTCATTAGAATGGTGATTTGCTCGCAGAAGCGAAATGGAATTGGGCTACATTATGGACTAAACGAATCCTGAATCACACTCCCATTTTTCACCCAAACCGCCACAGATATATTTCTCTTCGCATCGTAGTATTATTTTCCTTACTTCCTGTGCTACAGAATTCATTCCTATTACAAATTCATCTAATCCTATATTTGTACAATATATTGGTTGTCATTCCGATCTTTTGAAACGAATACATTGCCAGAATTTTTCGTCTATTTTTGTAGGATTACCTAAAAAGAAGAACACAGTAGCATTATCTAAAGCAACATTCTCGGAGTTGAATGCTTTAATGAAAAACGTTAAGTAGCCATATGAGGAGTAATTATATTTCTAAGTGCTGGAAATCTCCTCCGTTTTTTTCTGGCTGTAATTCCTCTACAAGCGGTGTGCTTATGTACACAAGCTGTCATCGGGTTCTCCCGGCACACCAGTGAATAAATACGGACTGTTTGATCGCAGCTCAGCCGGACGGGTTTTGTTTTCCAACGCGAAATCGTCTTAGTGAGGAAACTGAAATGGAGCCGTGTACAATTCCATGTCACTCTGTGTTTTAGCTATATTATGTTTAGTTCTGAAGAGTTGTAACTGTTTTGAGAAAGCGAGAGGAAAACTGGCGATCTTAACTAGCGTGTTACGCTGACTTGAGTGGAGAGAGAAGGGCACTAGAAAGTGTTGTCTTTATCTTATTTTTCTTTGAAAGGTGGACTACGGTTGGGCTGTTTTTTTAAGCAGTGGAGCACGCGGCCCTGCAATGCTTTTAAAAGTGTTTTTATTGTTGTGAGCTGTGCCGGGGCGCGGCGGGGAATTCGGGGCGTATTTTTGCAGGGAATCTCGGGCGGGTTGTGCCCGATCCATCACCGGTACCCGGGACAGGCGGACCGGCTTACCTGTAATGTTGAGTAAACATCGAGCATCTGCAGGTGCAAGGCGATCTCATCGCACACCGTACGTTCCCTCCAACCATCACCTGTTCCCGAAATACGGCCCTAGGCGCCTTTTTTACGACATGCGAGCTCGATAATGATACACACACATGTGCTACCGACTGTTTGACCCAGCCAGATTTAAAAGACACAGACGGGGGTAGGTTGTAGCAGAAAAGGTGTGCGGAAATGTGCTCAGGCATGAAAAAAGATATCTCCGCAGGTAAATTCTACCAACAAGCGGGCACAGGAAGCTGGGTATCACCCCAAATAACAAGGCGTTGATTTGCTTTGACGTATTTTAATGACACAGTTGTAATTTTGCGGAGGAGATTTTCAGGGGGAAAAAACGTGGGGCTATTACACATGTTTGCCGGAGCGTAACACGCCTGGCCGGGCCCGGGAAGAATGCGGCATACACGGCAAGCTGACCGTGGAGAAAGTTGCCAAGTAAACGAAAGTTATTTGCAGAGAAGGGTTTTAGAGAATGCCGCTGGCTTCACAGTCGGTGCTAGTGAACAGTTTGCGCGGTCGGACGGGGTGTGTGTTTTAGCGCACGGTACCGACGCTCCGGCCATGGTTGAGGGAGTTCGCAAGCCGGAGGAAGCGGCGGGACCGTATCCTGTTCCCCCGGCACCCGCTGACCAAACAGCGCGGAAAGTTGGAGTTGAAACATCTGCAGCGTAGAGAGGCATGCTACACGGACAAGGGGCTTCTCCACGCCTTTTGAAAAAAGTGGGGAGGGGGGCAGATCTAGAAACCAACAAGATTTTTACCTAACATTTTATACAAATTTTCAAGCACTTAGGAAAATAATGGACACAATTTAAGACAACTCTGTAAAGATTATTAAGAATGAAGAGGAAGATGAAAATTGTATTTTTATTTGATTACTAGTATTACATTTTAGGTACACAAAAAGAAATACGATACTTACAAACTGTGACAATAACCAAGGACGTTCTTGCAATAACGTAAGAGTATTGCAAAAGGGAAATCAACAAGATTTTTACCAAACATTTTATACAAATACAAAAGCACTTGAAATGATGGTTAGGGGATACAATATGGTTGGACTTTGTTTTCGTTACAGCTCTGCAAAGATTTAGAGTAAAGAAGAGAAGGTAAAATGATCTTTTTATTTTGATTGTTACATTGGAGGCACACAAAAAGAAACACGGTACTTAAAAACTGTGACAGTAACTTAACAACATTTCAATGATGTTTAAGAGATACAATGTAAAAGAATTGGTTTGACTTCGTTTTCGTTCTAACTCTGCAAAGATTAAGAGTAAAGAAGGTGAGAAATATCTTTTTATTTGATTACTACATTTGAAATACACAAAAGAAATACGATACTATAACCGTGACAATAACTTAAGAACATTTCAACACGAGGATGATAACAATTCATGACCTTGTCAACTCAGATAAATGAATGACCTTTATTTCATGTTAAGACGGTGTCTGTGTTTCAAAATGGTGACTTTATTGATTTCCCCTTGTAGAGTTATTCTGCGCTGAAAGAAGGTCCTGAAATGTAATTATTGCCATTATACATAGCAATTAGAGGTAGGATCATTCTAGTAATTAACTGGAACATTATTCAAACAAAAGCATGCTTTAATTCGCTAATAATGTTACACTTTGCGCTGTTTAATTACTATATCAACAAAAATATATCTAGTTTTTTGATCGCTTGAACTGGGCGCATAACGTATAAAGTTGACACTGTAATGACACTACATCAGTACAAATGAAAGGTTTTTTTTAAGTTTTATTTTTGACATTTTCTGAGATCCTTTGAACTTATTGGGTGGTACGGAGAAATATTCGGCCACCTCCCAAGAAGTACCGGGAGTCTGTCAGAAGAATGGCAGGATGAAAAAGTACCCTGTTTCGGTTTAGAGGAAAAACCACCCTGCCAACTTCCCTCATCTACATATAAAAGGCACCACAGGACGCCGCACAGAGAGAGAAAAAAATAGAAGTCATTAAAATTTTCCCACACTGTAGTGTAAGGAGAAAAAAGGGGCTCATACTACGTACTAAAAATACTGAGGCTTGCACGTAGGCAATACAGCTGACAGGTATTCAGATACAAGAAGGTAGACAACGTGTGCTCAAGACACGAGCCGTCTAGACATAGTTATAATTATCTACTAGTACCAAAACGTTTCACACGACTGTACAATCTATTTGTCACTTGCTGTCTGCGTTTTTGAGAACATATGTTTCCTTAAATATTCCAAGGAAGCTATAACGTCTTTGAATGTTCTTTTGACAATCAGATAGAAGTCACGACGTAATACTTTAATTTCTCTTCATTATTGCTACTATTCTATTTTTGGTAGATATTCCTTTTTTTATAAAGGACATTATATATAATCTTGTTACTCATGAGAAAAGGAAGGGCCTATATCATACTTTTGCCCAATACATATGAATAGAATAAAATAAATGTATATTTTCGTCGAAACTATGTTAAGCTTTATTTTAATGTTATAATATCATCTAATCAGGAACAGATACATACAGACGAAATATAAACTTTATAGTAATGCATAGATATACGTGATCACGTGATGTTCACTTAGTCGGAAGAGCTACTAGACAAAACAGGAAATTAAAGTTTTACATATTCCTCTAACGTTGGACATTCGTGGTTTTCGTACTTCAGTCTTGTCTACATCCTTTGGAAGTTGAATCAGGAAAGTTTTTTTCTAAAGTCTTTTTTTAGGACCAGGAGTTTGGTCTAATACTACTTTTATATATGCTATTCTGACTTCGATATATCGTGTTTTCGATCACAGAAAAAATGTTTGACAAGCCTAATACTTTGAAATCTTGACAGATAATCCTAAATATCTCGCACGTTTTGTGTGCTGTGTGTGAAAAGCTAGTGCGAGTAATCCTCCTTATGAAGTGAAATTGATTTAAAGTTGTTTGGATGGCTCATATTTTGCCTGTAACGCAATCCCTCCCGCGTGTTCCGTGTTGAACAGGCTTAGATCATGTAGAACTCCCACCTCCGGCGAGCTTTCCAAATTATTGGACGTTTCAATATGAACGTATTCTCGGATTTCACTTCTTTACAAACAACTTCATACACTGAAAATCGAAAGTAAATCCATAAAGTCGCGTTTTGTCGGCGGCCATTCTAAATGCGAAATTAAAGCCTTTGTTAAGGGGGAGCGCCGACTGCCTCTTCATAATGCTTAGGAAATTGAAATGGGGCTAAATCCTCAAGAATGGCCACTGGCGATTTCAGAAATACACGCATACATTTCAGATGGGTCAGGGCGATTTCGTGTTCGTCCTTCAAATAACGTGGCCCTTCTTTCAAAGGTCATTTGTGTCTGTGTGTGTGTGTGTGTCTTGATGTGTGTGTGTGTGTGTGTGTGTGTGCGTGAGAGAGAGAGAGAGAGTGTGTGTGTGTATGTTTGTTTCTGTCTCTGTATATGTCTGTGTGTGTGTGTGTGTGTGTGTGTGTGTGTCTGTGTGTGCGTCTTCGCTTTTCTATTACTTCGTTTGCATCTATACAAGACGTTTATAGAAATGTTTTCGTTTGGTCATCACCTTACTGTATCTTTTACTGCATATTATCTCCTATATGAATCAAAATCTCGTGTTCTATCTATTTTTCGATGTCTACTTGACGCTGGCTAAATATTATATCATGTTAGCAAGCAATGATTTTTTGCTCAATATTCCTTCAACCATTCAAATGCTCATCATAAGTTAATTCTATATTTGAGTATGAATTATATTCGTTTATCTAGAAGTAAATTAATAGATCGGCCAGTTTCATTTGCTTCAATTTCGTTGCTTTATACATTCTCAGCGTGGGGTTCTTGCTATATTTAGGATACATCATTTTAAGAATTGAATCAGCACCTGCCATGTAGATCATATCACGTATAATTAATAGCAATCTTATCCATCAAACATTATCGATGTCAACTTAAACGCCCACCAACTATCTCTTTAAAACCCAGATCATATACCGATAACGTTATACATACGACCACTTTGCGATAGTATAGGGTAACACAGATGTGTGCGTTTATTTTCCACCCGAATGTGGGTGGATAGAAGAGCTTGGTTGTGTGAAAGGGTTGTCCTGGTTTTTGGATAGTGTAATTTGTTGTGTCTGTCCGCTGCCTTGGCTTGATAACGGTTAGCCTACCCTGTGTCATTATACGGACCTGGTTATCAAATGTACCTACATGATCACTGCACAACTCCTTATATACACCAACGGTGATGTCCTCTAGCAAGGGTCTGTCAAATGATTTCTAATCATCTAAAAAAACACAAGAAATATCATTCATCTGCTCATATGGTTTCTTAGTTTGTTGGTATTGTATTCAGTATGAATATATCATAGATGTAACTTAAGTGTAATTTGGCGATGTATGTAATTCCATTTTAATGACATTTGTCGGCATCTGATACCTTTGTATACACATGTGGTGATATTAGAATGGTAATTAGTAATATCATATCGGCATAAGGCACAGTACAAAATACAAGACATATTGCATGGACCCTGTAGATACTAATGGTGTTGCGTTTGTAACTATAAACTTATGATTTGATCGTTGTATTTTAAGTCTAAATCATCTATGGTTGATTCTCTTAGATATTTTAAAGTTTCATTCCTCGCCATATGAAGAAATACTCACAAAAATGTCATTATTTTACCTAGGTAATTCAAACGGTAACTGGTTGTGTTGGACGATTTGTTGCACATTCTTCAACAACAAAAATGACAATTTTTTTCAAACATTTGTGCTAATGAAATTTCAACAGAAAAGAATATAAATGCAAGTAAGCACACATCTGGAACGAAATGTATCGATATATTGAGTGAGGTGTGGCGCTCTACGATCCCAAACTATCCATATATTCAGCTTAGCCGATAATCTAATTTAGCGGAGTAGTTCCACCGAATCCCCGCGGCTTCCACTAGATTCATCTAAATCCACAACTCTTGATGGGATAATTGACATCATTCATCATCATATTTTCCCTTCCTTTCGTCCGTAAGGATAGAAAAAAATCCGAGTCAGCTACGCGCAGGCACTTTCAGGCTTTTTGTACATGAGTAGCTATTATATACACGGGGAAACCCCCTTATTATATTAGCATATTAATAGCGGTATAGTGTGTGTGAAGTAGGTGAGATGGATGGTTTGCAGGTAGTGGTAACAATAGGGGTATACTGTTGGCTCTCTCTTCCGGAAAATAGCACATTATCGTCTCTGTTTTAAAGATAGATCGTGTAGAGCTGTTCATATAGTCCTGTGGTACAGTTAGTCTTGGAACGGGAAACAAATTTTATTTTTTATACAGATATGTAAGATTATGTTACGTTGAAACAGATTTTTGCCCAGTATGTGTTATTGTAGGCAAGGCTTTGACATATGTTTGGTTTTTACGGTTTGGTATTAACATGTTTTGCCTTGAAGAGTGGACGCTACTAGATTATATCCGAGGACATTATACAGAAGTATAATTTCCTTGATTATGCGCAAAAACTGAGAAAAACGTTGTCTACGGACAGAAATATAAACTTACATTTTAAAGATATAATTTCATAACATACAGACGAGATGTTACAGAACACTAAGTTCGTCTTGAATTGTGCCAAGGAGTTCCTTGATTTTACTACTCGTATCATGCCAAATATGAACCTGAAAATTAAGCGATGGTTTGGATGTTGTATCTCTTGCAGCATTTAAATAAAAATTACTGACAAAATCGTGTATTATTTGCCATGACCGTCAGTGTAATATGAAGTACAGAAATCCGGTTTGAAGTATGTATTTGTAGATTTTTTAATATAGAACCCAGCCGGTTTCCATATACAGGTGTTCCGTATCGCTTTAGGCATATGATGATATTTTCGTATAGCCCGCTGTCGTTTGTATTGGTATAATTCCATACAAATGTTCCGTATATTTCTTCAGCTGTGGTGATATCTTCGTATAGCCCGGTGTCGTTTATATTGGTATAATTCCATACAGATATTCCGTATATTGCTCGAGATGTAGTGATGTCTCCGTATAGCCCGGTGTACGTTTCTACAGGTATAATTCCATACATATATTCCGTATATTGCTCCAGCTGTGCTGATATCCCCGTACAGCCCGGTGTATACGCGGGTATAAGACTGTACAAATCAATTACGTTTCACTGTAAACAGGAGATAATCCTAACAAACCCTCTCTCTTGACCCCACCACACTCACACTTGTATACAGACAGGGTGATGAAAATACCGCTCAATACGGAACGATATACACAAAAATATCACAACTGTATCACTGTGTACATCAATATACAGTTCTTCTAATAGCTCTATCCTCTTTTATTCTTTATTTCAAATTTTAATTTCTTTTTATTTAGTAAGGATCTCGCGGGCACACACATCCAAATTTCGTCCTTATTGCATAGAATTTTAAGTACAGATCACGTTAAAACAAATGATTTGTTACACTTCTCGTAACAAGGTTTAACTCCCTTTAAAACATTTAGAAAACCATTACATCTTTAGTACAATTTTTCATCGTACTACCGAATATATCTAAATAAAATCTAGATTTTTAGCCTTCTTGATAGAACTGAGACAAAACGGACCATTCCAGAATTTTGATACATTATTAACCAGATACTATTTCGCGACGTATTTTTATTCTGTTTTTACGGAAGCCAGGCGGTTTGCCTGTTTACGAGCATGTTTCCTGTTTGGCTGTCAGAGACACACATTTTCTGTCAGGAGTTTTTGACAACCTCAGGGGAATATATCTATCCCTTGCGGGGTATCAAAGGCGATCACAGGCCTTCTGTGGTCACCTGTCATCTTTTTAAATCCGTAGTATTTCCGGCCTGGTCTTTGCCATATATATATGTATAACTAACTCTCAATATTTGTATACTCGGATTTATTTTACTAAACCGATCTTACATAGACCAGCGAGGCTTACCATTGACTACTATTGCTACTTCTACATTGTTAACCCATGGTACTTACCAGGGCACAGGCTTGGAAAATATGCGAAATATAATAAGTGAAAAAGGTTTCAAAATTATCTTTAAAAAAATACAGATGTTTACATTGTTTTCATGCTTGTTGTCCTTATGTACCCAATGTTATTTTGATATATCAAATCTATAAGATATATAAAAGACTACTTTCCAAACCTTTAGTCGAAAGATAACTGTCCTTTTTTGAAAATGAATTGTAATCATGTCAATATTAGTGATGCTATGATCTGAAGCATGCAAATATACATATGTAATGTTACCTCTGATATTTCATTCGTTTTGATCGAAAGTCCATATTCTTATTTCACGTCTTACGAAATATTTTCCCACAAACCGACATGGTATTTCTCTAAGAAAATTCAAGGACAGTGACATAGGCGTCACCAGGTGCAGCCATGGCAACCGTTGCTATGGCCTTGACGAGGGATGACACACCCACCTGTCGCTGCCAATTACAGCAACATTGTCCATATGAAAAATGACAAGATGTTACTTCATTAACTACCATTGACACGAACATTCTTCATAATGTTGTATCTTAATATACAAGGCTTATTTGATATTAGCTAATGTGCCTTGTTTTTTTATTATTAACTTTGTACACACTTAGCACTGTGTGTGACACAGATGCACAAGAAATATGATTTTAATTCGTCGATGAAGGTTAGAGACATCCAGGTAATGAGATACACAGGAAATGGTTAGATTCTGAAAGCTACCAGACGTTTCAAGAGGCAGCTACTATTTTTGTCAATAGTGAATGCTACGTGTTTTCGAAACAAATCTTCATTCAGTAAAAAAAAAACTCACAACTAGTACTAACGTTTTTAATCTTTCACTGGTAAATAATTTCCTCGGAAAACAACTGATAGATTAATTTTTTATTCAAACATTAAAGATGGTATACGTACTACAGCACAAAGTGATAACACACTCAAGTTAAGAAGACTCAGTTTTATGCTACCACTTACATATAACAAAAACATAGATTAAATAATATTAAATAAAAATAAATATCTACCATAGTGTAATAAAATTTGATAAACGTCCATGCAGTCCCCACCCAATGAAGAAAACGATAAAATGACAGATTATGAATATGTATATATCTAACCCTAGAGAGGATAACCGTTTTGAGATTGTTGATTATCAATAGCCAGACATAACAGACTATTATGTGCTTTGCCGTGGTTGGCTGGAGTGTGTATAGAACGTACGGCCCTGTCTTCACCCCAATGGTTGCTTCTCTATAAAGGTCCTCCCGACACGAGAACACCACTGTTCTCCTGCAGCCATTGTGACAAAAACACTTGGCTTTCCTTCTGTGCTTTCTCCCAGCCGTAACTCTATCGTCCTCTCGGGCAAGGGAGGGGGAGGGGGGTCACTCAGGGTCAGGGTCGGACAGACAATTGTTTAATCCCCTCGGTGAAACATGTTGCAGTCTCTCTGAATCCCTTTCTTCGTGTTTTATTGATTACGTGTCTGTTTTTTTTCTATCTCAGACAGGTTTGAAACAGAACAGTACAGTAACGAATCGATGTGATACGTAGTAGCTACAGTGTCATCTTGTGAAAGATCAAACTTGAGAATAGAAGTCTATATTCTATGTTCCCAACTAGTTATATCTTACAAACACGATATACTAGTAATTACACCGCATATATAAAATTTAAACCATCACTACTTTATATTGATAGTTCTTCTAATTTTGCGTTGTTTTTTTTTCTTTATTCAGGAATATAAGATAGATTGATAGCCTGATTATTATAGCTTTATTACTGACTGACAATGCATTGGTATGAAACTCCCGCTGTGAAGTAGGGAGGGGCTCGATTGTTATGTCTTGTTGGGGGTAAATTTTGTGGCATTTATGTAGAATCATTTGTATGTTTGATGCACATATAAATCATATTTTTCTGCTTCGTTTACAGATAATGCAAGAAGATGTGGTCATTCGGTGCCACCTTAAAGGATGTACATCTGACAGAATTCGAACAAACGGTAAGTTGAAATGTATATTTTCATACAAAACAGTTTTCAATCTAGTTTGGGTACCATACACATTGAAGCTGGTGTGTTACGCCAAAGGGCGGTTATACCGAATATACATTTAATACATATACGGGTATCATATATACCAGGCTATAGTCTGCTTTGTTCCATATCCATGTCCCTTATACATATATGATTGCCGGTTATATCACACGCAAAATCGTTCCGCAAAATGAAGATCGCTTGACATTTCCAATACTGTCAACTCGTAGGTTACCAGCTGTCAGTCATGGCACAAAAGGGGCGTGGCTTCGTTTGAAACATTTCATGCCTGCCAGGTGTTTGACCACAAGTTACCGCTATAGATATATAGGTGTATGCCTCATATAAGATACTCCTAGTATATGATAACTCATAGATTACAATTATTGCATACATGCCGATATTCTGTACTCTCCAAGCAGAGGTTTAGGCTTATTTTTTGACGTTTTCAGGCGTTTTTTATCGGGCTTTCTTTTTTCATATAATGGTATCGTTTTTTATACCAGCCAAACTTCGTGTGGCAAATGCTAACTGCCTGACAAATGGATACTGCCTGGCCAATTTGATACTGTCTTTGTATCCACCAAAAGATCTGCTTGGAGATTAAGTGTATGACTCATATTTATATATTTGATACTCTTAGTATAAAATGATTCATAGATTTCACAATTATTGCATACATATTCGATATTCTAAGACATTTCATAGAAGATACACATCTTCAAACCAAGGAAAACTACTTCAAGATTATAACCTAACCTTAAGAAATTGTATTGTATGTTCTTGAGGACAAGGTTTCTGTAGATCGACTTGTCCTTGGGGTCTCAGATAGCTGTTTTTGTTTTTCTCTAGTCGATGTCGGATGGTCCTGGATATCAAAGACAAAAACACATTTGTACATTAATGTGTTGTTTGTATAGCAATCAATCAATGAAGGATATGTATGACAACGTACTGTAGTAAACATACACAGACACAGCAATGGTCGCACGAAACTGCAGTAATTTGTCACCAATAGCGTGCTACAGATGCCACGGCCCTGCGTTTCGGGTTATTAGAATTCAGATGCCCTGTGATAGTACTGTTTACTATATATAAGATTTATCCAATATTCAATATGTAATCACACATGAAAGACCGTGCCGCAAAAATCAGACCGTAAGAGAGGTTAGTAGATATGTTCGGAAATTATGTAGAATACAATAATATCTGCAACTGTTGCAAAAATGTATGGGGATGTTAGTGACCATTTAGTTTAATTAAATGCCTGACATTCAAATGCTAACCCACAACATATGCTGATTGGTATTGCTTAAAACAGATGGTTGAATGTAGGATATGCACGGTGCTGTCAGAATTAATGCAAATTAACTTAAGTGATCACGCGAGAAATCTCTTAAACAGAGACGTGTGTGTCTTCAAAAATTGATAAGGAAATGGTCCTGACGTCGTCATGCGATCATAGCGGACGTCCGGCCGGTAGAAGTAGTCGGGAAGGTATCTTAAGAAGTTTTGGAGTCGTCAATCTTAAGGTTAACCATGCTCCCAAGGGGAGGGGGGCGGTTTTATTGGTAGGAGAAAAGGCGAGGTCTCGGTCGTTATTACGTGAGTTGAATCATCCCTCGCTAAACCGCTCGATTTACGCTCCTCTTTGAGAAGTTTGGACAGTATAAACCGAGGAATTACTCCACCCTTAAGGGCCAGTTAAATATTCATGCCACTTAAACGGACGGTAAATGTTGTAGAAGTAATAGAATACTCCTTGCTTTCTGACCCGACGTTATAAAAACACGGCGGACAAAAGAGGACATATCCAGCGCGGAAAGACCCCGGGTATCCTCGTCACTCCAGCGGCAATATTGAAACTTATCCCGGGCATTATCTTTTCAATTGCCGGGCGGCCTAATATTTGGATATGGAAAATACGTTTGCAAATCGGTGGGTGTTGACATTTCTTATCTCTACACGAAGAGCGGTCTAGAGTAGCGTCCTTACCACCACTCCACAAAAACACCTGTGTGATTGCGAACTTCTTAGATATCATATTTAAAGAAAAAGAAGTAAAAATGGTGATTAATGGGGATATAATTGGCGGGGAGGTCACTTCGCGTCAGATTTAGATTGGCCCTCGTTTGCTCCAGGCTTGTTCGATAGTCGTTGGGCTTTATACCAAAAGGCGAGGTATCCTCTTCCCATCACTCAACGTCGTTTTCTTTTTGTACGGCGGCCCTCCGCCTGGAATTAGTCCGCCTGAATAATTTAGAAGGTTCAAACAATCGATGTGGGTCGAGGCTTTTCGGGTGATTTTCGCCCGTCAGTCTTGGGATAGTCAGGTTACAGGTATCTCTTTATTTTCCCTCTGGTAGTTGGGGAGAAAAATAGACGCCGGCTCCCTGTGGAGGTGGTTGGCGGAGGGGGAGATAAAATTTCCAGGCGTACGGTCGTCGGGGTACCACCTTAAACCCCCGCTATCGACTGAGAGACACTCGCTACGGCACGGTGATTGAGAGGGTTTTTATAGAGGAGACGGAGATGGGCTGGATTGAGAGGAGCCGTGGCCAGGGGTTGTGGCATGACAAAGCGACTGTCAACAGAAAGGGAATAATACGAATGATTCTATCCCGCCATTTGTTACAAACCGTTATGCGCGGAATATTTCAGAATCTGAGCCCTGACTTCTGTGATCGGAGATGCGCATACTGATGTTTAATGTCACGATGGAATCATTATAAATCGTAATTTTGAATGAAAATAATAACGACAGAAATTGTGTGTAAGCTATCCGATCATTTCTACATCTGGTATAACTCTAAATACTGGAAATAAGTGTACTTATTTCATAATAATAACAGACGGTTATCTGAGAAGTTTCTCGTTTGTATTTCTTAAGATTTCTTTTTATAACATCACTTGAGTGATCTTCCCACTTCCCAAGAACAATGTCACACAATCTTAGAAAATAATATTTGCAAGTATGAAATTGAAAAGAATGATACATGTAAGGCTAACAATGTTTCATTTTCTACTTATCGAATATCCAAACAATTTATGTAATTATTCTATATCACAAAACGATTTGTAATTTGGGAATTCGCAAATCGGTTCCCAATTTCGAACACTTATTACGAAAATGACACCACATCATAGAAGCAACAAGCAAATGTCTAAGAATTCGAATCTATTGAAAAATTCTTTCGTCATTCGAAAAATATATGTGCGTCATACGTGAAGTTCCGATTCCCAAAGTGCTATTTATAACCTAATCTATCAAAAACCATGGTGCTTGATTTTTCATTGAAAACTCCATTTTACTTAATTTTGACGTTTTCTCTTTAATTGCCTTCATAATCCTTCACGACGGAAATTACTACCAGCTTCCTGTCTTGGAATCCTTCAACTTCGTCCTCATTATATCTTCAAGTGTCTAGACTTTTCTTAATGAGGTAACTTCGTTACTTAGTGGTCTTCTCTTCTTTCATGGGAACTGAAGCGTTCTTTCATGATCTTTGGGTGAAAGTCAGCGCGCGTTCGTTGCTCCCAGTTCTTTATTTCATACGTCTAATATTCTAAAAGACCTTTATGTTATCAAAGATAATAATTTTAAGCCGTGTACAATGTAAAAGAAGGGAAAGGAACAAGAAAACAAGGTTTCTGGTGAGAAAACATAGCTGTACTGTCAAATTTCTGTTTGTGCTGGTTGAGGAAAAATAAATAAGTCTTCTGTTTCTTTTGTGATGCGCTGTTTTCATGTAAACCACTAAATCAACACTGCTCATCACGTGGTTTCTCTTTTTAAATACATGTACATGATTCTCACAAGACACGATTGCGTCACGTGTTAAGAAACTGTTTTTTAGAACGAAAGAAGAAGAAAAATCGCACAATTTGACGGTAACTTATACCGAAAATTCGCTGATGAGTTTTGTTGAGAACAAACCAAAGCGTCGCAATTTTCATTTGACTTTTTTCCGTGCTTAAGTGTTAAGTTAGTTTTCTTGTCCCAAACGAAGTTTAGCCGACCTGTCAGTCACGGTTAGCACAATGGAATGAAGCTATTAGGGAGGGAAACTTAAACTTTATTACGTGAAACTGTTGTTAATTGCAAGACACAACTAGGAGGATAAGGTGGCTAACAAAGTCAGACTTCTCCCGTACCGAGAGTAACCTTCCCCTCCCCTTAAATTCAATTAACTCGCACTCAAGGTTCCCCTCGCCATGATTATATTTAGGGACAAACCTGTAACTCTTCTGGTAGGAGAGGAAACATCTTAGGGACATTTTCATTTTTTGTCTCAAGAAAACAGGAGAGAATTCGATCGAAATTATGGTAATTTTCTTCATCTTTATAGGTTTAACGGGTGGCAACTCGATCGAATTTGTGTAGGTTTAACGGGATCCAAATTAAGAACGTTTCATTGACAAGTATATATTTTTACTTTTGCTTCACCTTTGTGTCTTATTAACGTACTGTCCCCTTAGGTCAGAGATATTTTTGGTGGGGATTATTTTACTGATTATGTTTAAGGCTAATTACTTGTTTATCACTTTTATCTGAGGGGTTGACTTCGAAAGTAGGGGTGTCGCGTTAGTCTGTCAATCTGTTGTTCAGAGGGGGTAGTAGCTGGAGGGGGGTAATTGACTTTCAAGGGGGGTGAAACCCTAATATTCTATCACAACATTATAGACAATTTTTCTCTTCCATTCTTTTATCATTTTATGATTGTACATATCTCCTAACCTAAAGAGTTAGCAAACTGGACATTCTAAAGCCGGACAACTCCCCTGGCCAACTACATTCTTTTTAGACCGATTTCTACTATTTATTCAGCCTGCAGTGGAGCCTGGTGGAGACTAGGAAAGAGTAGAAATTGGCCTAATAGACAGATAACATGCCAAGGGAGTTGGTCCAGTTTCCAGCTAGCTATCTATTTGGGCAATTTCTCCTCTTTCCAGTCGCTTCTGAAGCCTGGCAGAGGCTAGACTGCTCCAACAACAGTTGTAAATGTAGACGTATTTTTCTACCGTGTTTCCTCTCCAATAGTGGGACTCTTAAAGACACTTCGAGAGGGACTTGAGATTTATGAACTTGATGCCTTGCTTGATATAAGGCCACCTGCGTCCACTGAACGTGTTCCGAACAACTTTTCCGTGCTATAATACTCCACGTAAATGACTTGCGTCCCGACAAATCTTATGAAATGTTCAAACTTCAAAGAGAACTTGAATTTTGTAGAAATGTGTTGTTTATGATTTATTTGTACAGTTTCAAGAAGTATGTGTGCATTAAGAAAAATGTCAATGTTAAGTGTTTTTCTTTATTTCTAAAATCTTAACCCTATTATTTTCCTTTAGATTCCTGGCTTTTGTATATTTCACGCGTGTTTTGCATCGAATGTATGCGTAAAATCTACATTCTATGAACCAAGGAGGTTTCTGATTGGAACACCCACAGTAGTATTGCCGGCATATCTATCAAAACTTTTGTATACCTAAAAGCTTTACCTTCAAGCTCCGTCTAGTTCTCTTTTCCCTGGGTTTGTTTCCCTGTAACAGAGATTGTAAAGGCCTTTAGAAAGTGGACAGTGGGTTTAGCACACGCCAAGTGTTTGTGATCGGTGTAGCGCCCGCTGTTCCCTTTTGTTAGAAGAAACAGGTACACTCACGTCTTGTAAGGTAGTCCATAAACTAAGCAGGCGGTTTGTTGTGTAGTTTTAAACAATGGGTACAAATCATCCCTTGTCAGTGTCTGAAAAGAGCGGCTTCCCCCTCCCCTTTGACTCCATAGTATAGAGTGTTTGCCGCGAGTCTTTACTCGCACGTTTTCATTGTGTGGGGAGTTTGAGGAGCTCTTCGCTATTACAGGTAGCAAATCATCGTGGCTGACGTGTGGACGCAAACGCAGGTGGAGTGAAGAGATGTGTTGGAGGACCATCACGGGGTTCGGGGTCTCCTCAAGCCCTCTTAACACCTTTCCATCGCCGCGTCCCGCCCATGCCTTTGTCCACCTGTCTTAGGAAGTACACGCGGTCAGACCTTGCTCTAAGAACTGTTAGAATAGCTGTGTTTTACCGACTCTCTTTTCTGGCGTTGTGTTATACTAAGTCTATACGGTAGCCGTATCTCTTATCGTAGTCTCACGGAAACAACGTATCGTAGGCGCTGTCCCCAACAACCTAGCGAACACGGGAAACCCAGGACTGGTACTATGTTTGTGCACCTAGTCTAAGCCAATATTCCGACTTAATTTACTGGACTAATTGGCGCTGTCACTCACCACAGCACCCCTGCTACCAACCCTGTACAGTAATTCCCTAATGCAGACTTACGGAAAAATTTAGGCTATGATAATTTGATATTTGGAGCTGTGGGCAGTAGTGGTTACGTACAGGGTACTGTTACTGATAATTTGCCACGCTAGGGTGGTGCGAGAATGCCAAAAACGACAGCAGGAATTTTGAATGAACGTCGCAGTGAATGTAGGAGATTGAGATGTGTTGTCTTAAAAGGTTTTGGCGTGTTGGTATAGGACACGGCGGTGGAAAATGGACGGTAACCCTAGACGTGTCTACTCTTGTTCTACCTTTTTCAACAGGGTGTCTAGGGTTCCCTAGGTCAAGCTTCGCCCAGTGTTTTCTTACAATCGGGGAGTGTGTTGAAAAATCGCTTCAACTACTACAGTACTTTCTTCGTCTTGGGTCTACTGTTCCTCAAGTCTTTGTTTTGAAAAAAGGCGGGAAAGAACGAGTACTTGAACCTATTTGTGTTCCGTCTAAGAATCTTCCAAACATTAAAAGGGGGGCATCCCCCTCTTGAGGGTAACAAGTGCTTGACGGAGAGAGAAACAAAAGTTTCTCCCTGGCTTCCGGTGTCCCACCTGTGCAAGGAAACTTATCTCCGCACGCTGTAAGCTATCTTACCGGAGGAACACCTCATACCGTCAGGCGATCAGCCACTGCTATCTAAATGTCTCTTTGTTCTAAACTGTAGTGGGGGGTCGGCAGCAATGTTGGTGGGCCTTAGAGAGATTTTAATTACCCTCAACGTGCTATACTTTTCTTGGTAGTTGATATGAGCTGTATTCGGTTCTAAACTTGAGTCATGTGTGAGGTGTGTGTGTTTGTTTTGGTTGCACATCCGTTTTTCGGAGGATTCGGTCCGTACTTCGGGACATATTTCGGGACACAGGATGTATCGGTAGTCACACCTGTTAAGTTCAACACCGCCCCCCCTCCCCACTTCACACGTATGCTATGGAATGTTGTCGGGTGGATAGTGAGAGGATAGGCTATCGGAGTGTATCTCTTGGCGTGTGTGTGTGTGTCATACCGGTTCTACCACCCCTCCCTCCCCCACACTCGTGGAAAAAACACGACTTTAACACGCGAGGGGGCTCAGCGTTAGCTCTTTCCCACGGTCCCGGTGCATATCCTCATTATGTGAAGAAGGGACCAGGGAATACCACCGGCGCATCTGTACAATACAACTCTAAAGCCGAGCAGGACTAACGACTCTGGGTTCGAATCCCACCTGGGCGCGGTCCGAGAGACGAGGCCGGTGGAAACTTTGAAGCTGTAGGAAATCCGGGGTTGGGGGAAATCTGCCCGCGCATTTTTAATTTGGCGCGGACAAGGGTAACAGGGCGCGTAGTGTAGAGAAATGTCAAGCCGTCCCACTGCGCCCCACATTAGGCATCATGTCGCTGGATCATGCCGCGTAATAGATTTGGATGCCAGCTCCCCCGGGACGAATCACTCCTATCGTTTATAACCCGTGCCCCTATCTTTTAATTTCTATCTGTTTTACCCAGATATTCTGCCTAATCCACCAGGCTCTACCACCGAGGCGAAATGTGCCCCTGGAGTACTTACCAATCGCCCGCACTGGGAATTTTGTCAGGATTTAACGCGCAGATTTGCGGGTTAGGCTATAAAAGGGGGAAGTAGAGAAAAATCTGAAGTACGTACGACTGCGTGTGGATAGTCATGGTACGGTACGGCAAGACACGGCCAGCCGCCACACAGGTACACTTTACAGGGGGAATATGGCCGCGTGGGCCGACCAACTGTTCCAGAATGCACGCTCTCTCGTGTACCCTACATGTAGGACAAAACACCGGGTAGGAAGTGGCCCAATCGACACTCTACCGTCTGTGAGGGCCTGTTGTTATCCAATTTTCATATTTTGGGTTCTTTTAGAGAGTCCATACTTAAACATCAGCCCCATTCAGACTTCACAACTCCACTGTTTGAGGTGGGTTGAGATGAATGCTTGATAAATGCTAATTATTGTAAGGGCGGAGCAAAGGCCCAGCCGATCATTACTCGAATTTCCTGCCACTGTTTGTTGTGGAAAAATCCGATAGTCTGAACTCCTCGTGTTTCGGCGAGCGATAGCGGGGGTCGGGTTGCGCGCCGCTCGGTGCACCTTGCACACCTCCCCCGCCCAGGTGACATGGCAGCTCCCCTAGCAGCCCCCCCCCCTTTTTTTTATTTCTTTCCCCCCGCCGTACGGACGGTGGTTGCAGTAATAAATCAGCCCGGGCGTTGTGACATTCCGCTCGCCAGTCCGGCCGGTGGGGACCTAATTGCATATGCCATCACCACAACTACGGCACCCCTACAAAGGAGAATGAAGCATTTGTCACATGACGTCATTTGATTGGCACGTGGGGGAGCTGTCAATCACCGTGCCGGAGTAAACACCTGCAGCTGTAGGCTGTGGTACCATCATGGCGGACTGACAACTCATTTCCTAGCCTGAAATGATTAGGGCCTAATTGTGCCAGCTGACTGGAGAAAACTGAATTCGATTTTGCGGTAGCCTCGATCGGTGATCGATAAAAAAACGCGCCCGTGTCCGAAGCGCCGCCTACTCGGCGAAATCCCGCCGCCAATTGTCCCCTGGCTACGTCACCTGTCACCAACACTGACGGGGCAACATAACTAAATAACTATTCATCATGGCTGTCAGAATGCTCGCCTCTGATTGGTCGGCCGCTAAGTGATTTGCGCACTGCCAATCAATACACATGGACGTGATAGGCAAACTGCCCCCCAAAATATCGAGTGTTCTCACGAAACAAGTCGCATAGTATTCCTGTCTTGTGGTACGCAGCGGTCGGAACTTGTTACCACGTCGTCTCCTCGCTCTCTCTCCATTTCTCCCAACAACAACACGAACTTCAGTCGTGCTGGCTACTAGTAGGTACTTCGCTATGATGGAGACAGCCGTGCACCCGGCCCAGCCCAGCCAACCTCCGTCCGCCTCGTCCCCGACGGAGCTCAAGCCGCCGACATCGGGCGCAGTCTCGCCCGGCAACAAGGCCGCCAACGACTCGTCGAGAGTCAAGCGGCCGATGAACGCCTTCATGGTGTGGTCACGCGGACAGCGCCGGAAAATGGCCCAGGAAAACCCCAAGATGCACAACTCGGAGATCAGCAAGCGTCTTGGAGCCGAGTGGAAACTTCTGACAGAAGCCGAGAAGCGGCCCTTCATCGACGAAGCCAAGCGGCTACGTGCCCTACACATGAAGGAACACCCCGACTACAAGTACCGGCCAAGGAGGAAGACAAAAACCTTGATGAAGAAGGACAAATATAGCCTGCCAGGTGGGCTGATCGCTGCCAACGGGGCTCCCGTCCAGCGTACCATCGCCACAGGTATGGACCAGTATGCTCATATGAACGGGTACATGTCCAATAACGCGTACACCCACATGATGCACCAGGACCAGTTGCACGCCTACCCGCACCCGGGCATCTCTCCCGCCCAGACGGCCTCGCAAATGGCGTCCAACGCGTCCCTGCCGCCCAGGTACGACATGTCTGGCCAAATTCCACCCTACCCCATGGCCACCACTAACTCTTACACCAGCTACTCGAGCTCCAGCTACACCACCAACCCCTACCCGCACCACTACACCACGCCGCAGACCATGAGCAGCCAAATGCCGCCGGGCTTCACGACGGTAAAGACGGAGTCCGGCCCCGCAGCGCCGACCGGCACGCCGCCTGCAGATGGCCGCGGGAGGAACCCCTGCCCCGGGGACCTACGGGAGATGATCTCCATGTACCTTCCGGGTGACGCCAACGACCCCAACGCACAGAGTCGGCTCCACAGTATGCAAGGACACTATCAGAACTCAGTCGGGGTCAACGGTACAGTTCCCCTCAGTCACATGTGAGCATCTATACGTCCTCATACAACTTTTCAATAGGGGCTTGTTTACCCGTGTATTCAGTCGACTTTGGGGTACATTGTCATAGCCATAGGTTTTGTTTTAATTCTTTTCGTTTTGAACGAAGTCAATCATGCTGTGAATTGAACCTGAAATCGGAGCTTTTTTCCTGGTAGACTGAGAGAAACTTTTTATGACTTATATCATAAACCACACGACTGGTGTCAAACTAGGATCCACTTTACTTTTTTGCACAAAGCGACTCTCGACTTAACTCTGCCGTTTGTTTATATGTTGTACAAATTTTGGACATTTTTATTGTTATTTAAGAAGATTTTTGTGTTTTTGCTAGATGACGAAGTGTGTTGTAGATATATCTTTTTGAACAGAAACAAGTTATGGACAACGTTGCGCGGATACAAGTTTCCCGCGCGAAAAAAGAACTTATTTTGTTTTCCGAGTGCCACTGCTCCAAGCAGTTGTAAAGAATATATAATTTATAGAGAAACTTTTTTTCCACATGAGACAGTTTGTTGAACTTATTCTATTTGCTATTTGACGACAATGTTTTTTGTGAGGAAATATCGCTTGTGTTTGATGGTTTTATTTTTCCCATGCTGTGTTCGTTCTCCACGATTCAGTTGTAATGTTATTCAGTGTTGTGAAGTTATTTGAATAATTATTTTTGTGGACTTCTTTCTCAGAGCCAAGAGTTGTAAATATTATCGGCACAGTTTCTAACTACTTGTTGACGCGTTCCGTTTTTGAAGAAGTCGAGAAATAAATTGACAGCGAGTTGTTGAAAAAGGAAAGAAACCGTGTTGCGCCGTATTTCTCTGTAGCGTTTTTTGTTAGTATAGCCATTCAGAGCGAGTCCTTTCAGTGCTATTGAGTTGTAGGGCTTCTTTACAATCATACGTATTATCGCCATTATGTAGGTTAGAATTTGAAGGTTTTGTTCGGTATCCTCGGGTGCCCTCTTGATCGTTGGTAATAAGGTATTGTTAGAAACAATAGCGACAATACGCCATGTGTACAGTGCTAGTAATCGGGTTGTGGGGAGGGGACACTTCTCGTTTGTTTTTTTCCACCAAACCTTCTTGTTTATTCGTGGTGCAACAAAGTGCCACTCGGGTGCTGCTAGGTAGGAAGGCGACAGGACAGTTGTAGCAACGTCGCTCAGTCCGTTGGTTCCCTTGCCCCTAACACCGCGTGTAGAATGAGTTAAGCTTCATTTTCTGTCCCCTACTTCCTCACCTTAGCTGGTATGACAGACTGGTTACCTGCCCCCAAGTGCATTCCGCGAATATCTGACCCCTAGTATCTCAGGTCTCTGTTTGTCTTCCAAAGGTATAGGCCTGTTTCTGCCGAGACGAAACTATGTCGTGTGTAGTTTGTAACTTGTACTTTACCCTCTCTCCTAGTCCCGGGTTCCCAGCTATCCATAATACATAGCGTGATACAGTGTAATGTAGCGTTAATCGCCACACCACTTTCAGAGCCCAACCGACTAAATCCGAAAATTGGTCTACTTTAGCTGTACCGATCCAACAGGTTTCTTCGACACGTTTTTTTTTCTGGGGGTTACGTGTGGGGAGGGCGGGCCTTTTTTTCTTTCTCGTTTCGGGGCGACCAGTAAGGGGAACTGAAAGGCTACAGTTTGGAGAGTATAGCTGAACAAATGGCACTGGAGCACCTGGACATGTTTTTGTGTTTGATGTACCCACGTCTATTTAGAACCATATAAATTCCAGGGTGGCTGACACGGTGCCAGCTGGTATAGGGTGTAGTGTGGAAGCGTGGCCGTCTGTTGCTAGCCCTCCAACCCGACCAAACACAAACTTCAACTCTCGGGAACCGTACAGGAAATAGCCAGGATGTCTACCTTTGACTCACCGGTCTAACTTCGGCTAAAAATGACGCACCAACCCAACCACAGATCCAGAATTAGCGGAAAGAGAAAAGGAGAGAAAAGAAAAACGCGCGCGGAGCACATCATAACCACTGGGGCATAGTAGGGGTCATGTTTATGACAAAACACGGGACGGGGGATTCCAACTTAATTGTGCTTTATATTTTTTGTCTTGTTAATTTCCCACAATACCGTCCTACAACAAAAGTGTAAGCCGCGGGGTGTTAGGTGTAAGATTAGCACCTCATTCGCACATGTTTCTTTCATGTCCATTCGGCTCGTAGGTTCTGCTCACTGTAGCAGGAGCATGTGAATTTCTTTCCGTAAATCACCCATAGACCTCCCGGTGGAAGCTTATGCATGAGTCGGCAGAAAAACAACCCATAATTGCCTACCAGGGGGGCGTGTGTACATTTCCATTCCAAATCTGTTCTCCAAAAAACTGAGTTAGAATCAGACTTACTTTATATGATGACGTTAGGAAGAAATTGTATTTTCTCCCCTATGCCTCTGGCTACGCAGAAAATGAGATTAGAACATATCTGCACTCCATGTAGCTAACAGAACGATGTGGAGACTTACCTATATTTACATAGAATTAACTCTTCGCGATTCCATTATAAAAATGAGGGATCCCTAAGGCTACAAGTAGGAGTGAGTTTGTGGGAATACACACTGGTTTGGAACAGTTGAGCAGCTGCAGAGAAAATCGCGTGCCGAGTCTAACCACTTGCCGTGCAAACAAATTCTCTTTCCCCCGCCCTTTTCTCGCCATTCGCAAACATTTATGTGGTAATGTTGACAGTGGAGGTCCTAAAGAACACAATTACCACCTCTCCAAGCCAAGAGATGTAAAAAAATCACCCTGCTGGCGAGACATGTAACATATTCGTTCTCTGTCTGAATATTTTGATGCGTTCACGTACATCTGTAACTAAATTTTGTTGTTATATTTTTGCCCTAATTCTATGTGAACGCGTTATGTTCTTTTCGTGTGGGTTAAATTATAGTGTTAAAAGAAAGCAGGCGATATAGAATGAGAAGTGAGAATTTAGAAACACTCCCAGTGATATTCCTATTTCGGCATTTTAATACCCAAACTAACGCCGGGTCCCAGAGGCCCGTTTGAAAATCAATTTACCAAAATAGCGACTTGTTCGCAGCGATCGAATATGTGTCAAAATTCGTCAGCTCGTTATTTCATTGTTGCCGATTCACCACTTCCGCGAGCTTTTTAAAAAAGAAACACAAACACACACACAGTTTCTATGAATCCCCTATTTTCCCTTTTCTTTTCTCCAGTTGTGAGGAGAAGTTGTACAAACATGTGGCGGCCTGGGGTGATTCTTTTCAGGGGAAACCCTAGGCATATTGTTCCCAGGAAAAGTGGCGCGAAAGAAAGAATAGGTTAGATGTTCTACCGTGTATATTGTGCTTTTTATACGGCAACTGTTTCAAAAGAAGTATCACTTCGGTCAGGGTTTTTGAGGCAGCCGGACGGGGAATCTTTCTCTGGTGGTTTTAAATCCGGTTACAGGAGAAGTCGTCCCCCGGTAAAGGTGCTTAGCGTGTTGGTGTAGAGGATTGACGTCGGCCGGGGATGCTGAGAGGCTTACGCCGTATGACGGGATTTCGCGGTAAGGATCGAATTTCTTCTGCAAAATTTTCCCCGTCCGCTACCTTTTGTGCGGGGCTCTCATACCGAATTGATGTCATACTAGATCAATTAGAATTATGAACAGCTGATGTTTATGTATGTAGAAAAACGGGGTGATGATATGAAGTGGGAATTCTGTATGAAATCTAACACCGCACCGCGTCATTTTTTTTGTCCAAAGGCGAGAGGATGTCGTTTTTCATAACTGCATGTGGTGGTGGAATTTCTACCTGCTGATAGATGTTACAACGTAGTATGCCGCTTTTTTCACGGAGAATTTGCCCACTGTTTCACCCGAAACGTTACACCAAAACAGGATTACTAGAACGGCTTGATGTCCGTGTCAAAATGCATCATGTTGACTGAAGAATAATTCCTTCTCGGGTTGACAGTTCCATAGGTTAAGCCGACTGGCAGTGCAAACATATGTGGTCTAATACCACCTAGAATAAATATGGTACCTGGGGTATCGTGGACAAGGACAGATCTAGATTTGATTGAAATAATATTTCCAAATTGGGAGCTGCCACATTATTTACTAGGCTGATGAAGCGGCTGGTACATTGGGGTATTTTTCTGCACAGAACGATTATTGCGTTATCCCTGAGGGGAAGGGTAATAATAAAGGGGGGTGCGACAAATAATAGCGTGAGTTGAAGTCAACACTGTCAGTGGAATTGTGCTCAGAAACAGAAGAGTTTTAGAGCATCTTTTTTTCTGACTTGTCTTGGCAGCGGCTACTACGACTACTACTACAGGATGTGGTGCTAAGGCCAGGTATTAGTTTTTCCACTGACCCGAAGAAATGCATATCTGAACTGAGCCCCCCTCCCCCTCTCTAACCGTTTCTCAGCAAGTTCTTGTTTGCCTTGTATGCACACCGACACTATACGCTAATGCATTGGTCTCTTGTTTGCACAGTGTTCTAAACCACGAGTGTGCCCGAAATCTGTTACCATTGCCGCTTGGAGCCTGATGAAACCATTTCCCCGTACTAAGGAATACACAAAAAAAGTGTGGAGGACTTTGATGAATTTATGATAGGTCCGGGGTCGCCTAGGGTTCGCCCTGTTAAAAATCTCTGCCACCGGATAAAGCAGGGCTGATAGCGCCGTCTAGGTGTGTTTGCGTTGTCCCCGAGTCGCGGGGAAAATTTCCGCCGCCGTACAGGCATGGTAAACATGGCGGGCCGAGCCGGCGGGACCCAATCGAGTGTGTAAAGTACCCACACCCCGGGTTTAAACCCCGTCCTTACCCAACAGGATGTCCCTAGGCCTCTCTAAGTCTCAAGATGCCGACACTGCACTCAACAAAAATCTAAAAAAAAAAAAAATACATCTGCAACTAAAGACACCTGAGTCTCAACTCCTTATAATATTGCATCATGCTTTTTATGCGATGATTATAGCCCACATATTGTGAGGAAATATTGAAGTAATTTGAAGAAAAAAAACTAGGGTGCCCCCCTCCCCCTGGAAAATCGCACCGGCACGACTTGACCTGGCAGAGTTGCCGTGGAACTCAAAATTGTCGATTTTTTCGATCGGCCACTTCAGAGGTGTGCGGCTCTAGAGTGGCTCGATAAAAACCTCCTTGACAACTGTGTGTGCCGTGCACTAGGAGATCTGACCCTCTCTCCTCATACTAGCGCTAGTGTAGGCCACATTTTAACATTTTCTGACACAGAAAATAATCTCGAGCGCGATTTTAATTCTCCAACCTGTGAAACCTTCACCAGTATTTTTGTCCCTGTTGTTTTTGCAGAGTTTCCAGCGGTCGATACTCTATCCTAAGCACGGTAAGAGAAACACTAGCTGTGAAAACACAGTCTCCACGCTAGAGCTGCCTACTGGACCCGGCTCGTGTTGGTTTTGTTATTATCGAGAAAAATCTCCCCGTGAACAAACAGTCCGGTGTGCTCGGTCCGGGGCAACACGATAGTTAGTTGTACCGATAGCCGCTCTTATCAAGCCCGATATTTGTGCGGGTTTTACTCCATTTTGGTAAGAATTTTAAAGAACAAAAATACAATACAATTTTACATGCTGCAAGTGGTGCATATACATTATAATATACAGGTTTGTATATGTCCGTACGACACTACCTGTATACCAGACAGGTGTGTTACTATACAGGTAAAACGGAAGCAGTGCTAGTTCACAGGTACAGAACACCTTGCGATCCAGGTGAGGAACTTGGTTGTAGCGTACAGGTGGTGACAGACAGCGGCCCGGCGTGGTTCACCTGTCTACCTGTACCGTCCCACAGGTGTGCCGGAGTATCCGTTACCTGCAGGACGACTATCAGGCTTCACGCGCCCCCGGTGGCGGCCACATACCCACACAAGTCGCGGCCGGGCCGGGTGTAGTGTGTCCCAGATACCATGTCCCCTCCAACAAAAAACCTCCTCTCGTATATCCGGACCCCCACCCTTACGTTTCCCCTTCGCTTGCAACCAATGCCTTCGGAGATATCACAATTTCAACCCCCTTTGAGCAGGGGAGCTGGTTTGTTTGTTATCGTAGCACGTTACTGTTGTCGCGGCAGGGCACTGTTTGCCGTGCCCGCCCGCCGGTTCTGTAAATCCCGCGACGGGTCCTTTTTTCCCCGGGTCTCCTCGCTTTCAGAATCTTTCACGGGGCGATTGTGGCGTGTTGTTTCGAGTATAATCAAACATATGATTCCACAATAGCCTGACCGCTGTTGTGGACCTAGGGGTAAACATTCTCCCATTGGGGCTTTGCTTACACCCAGTCAAAAGATATAAAACGCCGTGATTATGAGATGTTTGATGGCGGGCTGGTAGGGTTTGGTGTCCCTGACAGAGACTATTGTGCGATCGGGACGAATTAGTAACCGATAGACCTAGATCTCTCACCACTAGAGAACCCCCGCGGAAATATTGCAATCTACAAGCTGTTTACTTCTCAGAGAAACTGCAAAACAATTAACGATTTTCCAGAGGCGGAACAGTATCAGTGTCAGCTGTTTTGTGGCGAGATCCTCAAAACGTATCCCTGAAAATACACACAGAATAACATTAGAAGCTGCATCAATTAAGAGACCGTTGAATGTTATAGCAGTTTTCGAATACTCATACATAGAAAATATAGAAAACATAGTTAGAATTTTCAACAAGAAGTTAATCTATTTGTTACATGTATAACATGTACGTTTATGTATAGTATATTTAAAAATCCGGGTACGAAATCTCTGTGTAGTGATTACATTTTCGAGTCTATGTGTGCTGAATTTGACAAATGTACGCCTTACATGTAAAACATGCTGTTACGTAGACCAGTCTATGACCCCTGAAAAAATGACAAAAGCCCATATATAATTTAGCAAATCTAGGCACACAATAGAGGTTAAAATGATCCTACACACCAAAACAAAGGCGTGGTACACCCGATCAAAATTTCTCAAATCGTTGCTTTTATTCTCTCCCAATAAAATGAACAAATCATTTCTGTTTATAAAACAGTACTTGTTCTAAAACACAGTGATTGTATTTCAGAACGAATATATAGTAGACGCCTTTTTATCAACGTACAATTATGCATATGTGGTTAAAATTTGAAAGTTGATATGAATTTTACAAATACAAGATTGACAACAAATGTTACAGAAGGAAATGACATGTCTGTTTTAAAACAAAAAACAACATACTGATTGCAGAGTGTCTGTGTTTTCAAAACAATGAGAGTTTTCCTATATCTAGGACAATGATTTGAAAAGTATCGCCTTACAATTACTACTTTTGTCATGTCTTGCTGTTTTGAAAACAGCGAATGTTTTCTTCACCGCAGAACTAGTCTGTAAAGTATCGAGTTATAATTGCTTCTTTTGAAATTAGAAGACTCACAGAATATGATATGTTTACGGTTATTTTATAGTTTTTAGAGCCGTATTAAAAAGTATTATTACAGTATCCGTTATTATCGACATGGGCGACGAGCTGTCTTTATCCAATATTATTTACAATTGTAGTTTGAACATAACTACAATATATTGTAATCCCTTGTTGCAAAATATCTTCTTTATCTATCTAAACGAAAAGTGCAGCATTCTCTCTATTTGGGTACAAATCCAATCGAAAATGTCTCGATGCTATGAATGGGTTAATCGTGGGTGATTTCGCGTTGGCGTATTTGTTGTCAGTGTCGTGGGTTCCAATCCAGAGATTACAGATGTTCCTGAGAGAAACCGTCGTTTTCCCCCAGCCGCCTCAGCCAGGCCCGCATACATCTCGCCGCGCAGTTCCCTGATGAATATCAAAGGTTACAGAGATAGATAAGCTGACCTGTGAGGGTTAAAGGTCCTAGGGGGTCTCTTTTCATTATTTATGGCGCTGGGAGCGCTTGGGAAAGGGAAAAGTTGGGTCTGGGATGAGGTATGGAGGGAGACTTGAAACGTGACCGGTGCACGTCAGGACCCGATGCAAAATTTATGGACCGCTCAGCCTTCGCAGTAGTAACATAGATTTTTCAATTATCCTTCAAGTCTCGAAGGACGAGTCAATCCAAGAAAGTCGCCGACATTTTTTTTTGGAGTTGTATACCTGTACATGCATTCGCGGGGTGGGAGGGGGTGGCAGTGAGACGGACCTTAAAAAACTTCTCTAACTACTCCCCCGTTTGTCACCGGTACGAGCGACAAAACCTTCAATCTAAGAATAAAGATTGACGTTATCTGTGTTTGAGATGTTTGGGGGGGTTGAGAACCGGAGGTTTTAAGTGTTTTACGACCTCTTTAGTTTGTGTGTGCCTGAGTACGTGTGTGTATGTATTAATCCATTGATAGGTTCACTGGGACGACGCAGGCACGCGTACACACATTAGCCGGCTCTGTTATCTCCGAAAGCGCGATTAGATCGTGCGCTCCAGGTTTACAAATCTCAGGCAAGGTGTTGAACGGTCGCTTTATTACTCACAAAACCCTTGTACTCAAATAATACTCGAGTACGGACCAATTTGACATCTTACATGCCACACACACACGCACGTCTAGCCGAGTCGGGATGTGTCGTATCAGTTCTAATCTACGGACACCGGACGCGATAAAAAGAGTATTTCTTCACAAATATTTCCTTTTCAATCTTATTAGAAAGAAACTTTAATTTAGACCCAGTTTTATGACACGTACGGAGTTGTAAACGTGAGAACCGACTCTTTGGAAAAGTGACGAAAAACAACTGACTGTAAGCACATAAAGCTATTGTATCTTTTTTAAGCGCTGTTCTGGATAAATTGGCCGTTGAATACAAACCAATAGTAGAGAGGTATTGAGTGTGGCAAATGACATAATGTATTTAGCAGGCGCTATAGAAGTAGTTATCTTTCAACATTAATCAGACAGTTCCATGTCTATAGCCGGAGGGCTCGTCACAATAACAACGTCCATACTGTCTCTAGCAATAATCTTCAACATTTTAGGATTTCTACTGGCCATATTTATACTTTTCAACAAATTATCAATATAGTATTTCCACAATTAGAAAAAATACGAGATCTCTACCATCACTGTTTAACACATCTAGATATAAACATAATGATAGTCCTTTATGTTAAAAACTAGGAGAAAAATTGTTATTGTAAACTTAAAATTTTTGTAAAGATGGCGTAGCACAATTTGATTGCAATGCCATCAGTGATTGAAAAGGGTATCATATTCAGTATTTAGATTTAATATGATGACTATTTCGGGCGACACGGGTAATAATGATACTATGATAAAAACGTCATTGTGTGGAGAGAATGTTAGCAATAGAGTCTACATTGGCCGTTAAGTGCCCATTGTGTGTCTGTGTTGTAGGAACGTCGTTTAGTAGCTCGCCATGTACCCTGCACACAAAAGCACGGACAATCCAACGTCATGCCGCTGCATGTGTCCAGAAAAAAAGCCCAAAGTCAACAGAACGAAACCCGATCGCTTGCCGTCGTTGTTCTACATTTGGGTTGCCCGGTCCTCTGCGACTACCAAACCTAATCATGTGTGCTACACAGGAGACCGGCCTCCCTCTACATAGCTCTTCAATTTTCAATTTGAGAGCGCATCTAAAAGCAATTTGGTAATCGGTAGAATCCCTCAGAGAAATCTTGTGTCTCTCCACGTTAGGGATAATTTAAGCCGTGCTGATAGATGTATTAATTTGCACCTGGCTTGGAGGACACGAATGGAACTCAGGCCAGTTTTTTCACACACCTTTTTTTGAAGGACATGTCAACTGTAACAGCTTTATATTTCACAGGCAACGAAAATATTTAATAACGCTTTCGTTCTCTGCACATTTGACCGCCAGATTTTCACATGTTATGATATGCAAGACTCCTCTCAATTTGAAAGCGTCGAGTCGTGTTTCAATCGAATTATATCGTTGTAATATGATGTGGAACAATTGACCGTGACAACACGTGGGGAATGGATATATATGGAACAGATTTCTCAACAGACAATTCATGAGAAATGTTTTGCTTTCTGAAACCGTCCGGGCAGAAATCCTAGAATAAAAAAAAAACGGGTGTGTGTGTCATCGTCAGAGGATGTCACTACATGTTGACACAACCCACAAATCGAAATTTTTCCCGAGTTAAGAAAACTTTTGTGGACTACGCATCCTTCCTTGGCGCTTCTCACTAGAGGTAGATGTCGTAAGGTCAGTACTGGACAGTGCCGTCTCGGGCCATTTCGTCCACAGCTGACCGTTCTTGATAACATTGGCTAAAGTCTCGCCCGTCATTTATAGCGCGGACAGGTACACACACACACACCGGTATAAAAGTTCTGTCACACTATCCTAGACACGAACAATAGCCCTAAAGTTCACAGGGGTGAAAATCTCCTCTAAAAAAAGGTCAAACGGTTTGCAAGAGGCAACACGCTCGTACATTTCCGGAGTATTTATCTTCTTCGTGGACAACTTAGCGAGGGTGGCGTTTTTGTCCGGCTTATCGGTACAGACGGTTGTTACACACGGCGTCTGATAAGTACGAGTGGCCGGTAGGGACTGACGGGAAGGTACGGAGTACACCTGGGCTGCGGCACAACCAACCACAACCGCGGGGAGACGGGCGGGAGGGGAGATACGACAGTTCTACAACTATTAAGGCTCTCTTAAGGGCTGACTAGGGGTCGTACAGTTACTACGTGGATAGAAAGGAAGTATCAGAGGACCTGTGATTGTGTAATTGTAACACAGACAATAACAGAGTCGCGTGTGTGCTCGGTTTGGTTCTGAAGACGTTTTGTCTAGTCGCCGCTTGCAGTCTATTTTGTAGGTTTTTTTTTCTTCGCCAGTGTTGTTGTATCTCTCCCTGCCTCGTGCCGGGTTGGCGATTTGTGTGCCTGCGACACCGATACATAAGCCATTCAGGGCACAAATTGGACACCATTTAGACTCGGACAAAGACAAGTTTTGCAGACCAAAACAATATTATCTGATACGAAGTGCTGATAGCTTTGTGTAGGGCGTGTAAAGTTTGGAGTGGGCCAGCCGACCCTCCGTGCGTAGAGACGGGAATCGAACCCTGCACCGGGGAAACCTGTCCACACAACCGTTGCTGGTAATGAGTATGTATAGTTGTTAGCTCACACACACTCTCTCCTCTCTCAAACGGTCTCGGAGTGCCGCGGCAATTCAGTTAACTGTAGGCTTTTAGAGTTAGATGGGTAGTTGAGGTGTGTAAACACGATGTCTGGGAAGAGGTGCTTCATTTATTACCGCGCCGCTCGAATCGATGGGCGGTGTTCGCGGGCTACTCTCACGCTGCAATCACGGAACAACTTTCCGGGCAGTCCTGCTGATTTGGGTCCCATTCAACACACGTGTTTTTTTGCCCAGTTTTCACCCGTTTCCCAGAGGCAGAGGATTGTGACCAATTTTGAATTAAAAGTTTCCATATCTAGTTTTATTACATCCAGTAGAAACAAATTGACATAGGCTTAAATCCAGACCATTTTAATATAAATATGAACACAAACAAAAACGTACAGGTTATTTTCTGTTGATATTAAAAGAATTATTCTGAGTAAAGTGCTTGTGATAACCTCCTTGTTCTAAAACACCTTTTTTTTAGAAATACCATTTTCGTTGCAATAACTACAATAGATTTATTTCACAACAACGCAACAGTTACTGATTCTAATGTTCATATTTGGTTCTGATTCATCTTTAAACCAATGTGGTTAGATATAACCTTCTTTGTTAAACCTGATAGTAACACATACATTTTATGACCTTGATGAATGCGTCTCAAAAAGTGAAATGGTTGACCGCCCCCCTCCCCCCTGCACCTCGTCCCCAGAGTCCTTTGTTCCCTACCCCAAGTTTGAAGTAGCGGGAGTCCAATTGACCATGAATGGCACACAAAGGGGGAATACTCCCGGGTCGGTTAGGCCATAGTGTAGACGACAAAATTGTGCCAATAGCCTCAAAATCTCCTCTTTTGTATTTGCCTCATTTGTAAAGAACAGACCCGCAATGGTTTTGACCTTTTACTCACCGCTAATATGGACCCTGGCTGTGATGTCGAAATATCTATGGACCGACTGAGACCACCTCGGTATCGGAGGAAAAAAAATCAAATCCTAAAACTCTCTGCTGTTATTTTTTTTAATCATCATCTCCGTATTGAAGAAGGAATTTTTATCTTTATTGAAATGTTTGGCTGGGCGCGTGGTCTGTGGGAGTCGCACAACCGACGGCTGAAAATGGAATGCACGACTGCAGGCGAGGGGTTGGAGTCGGTATTTCTAACCCCAGGGCTACATAATTACACAACTGTCCTACAGAGCACTGAGCTGTATTATCTTTCCTGACTCCTAAAACTGTTGTTTTTTGTCGTAGTAGTAGCCCCCTCCCCCAAAATCATAGTACGTGTTTTAAGAATATTATTGAATAAAGGAATGAAAGACCTTTAATGGCTTTATACATCGATGAAGGTTTGACATCCAGGTAATGAGATGCACAAGAAATTGTTACTCAAGAAACTTTTAAAACCTGTTGCTTAAGTAAGAATTTATTCTCGTGAAAGACCCTTTATTGTATGTTTATGCTCTTATAAGCTAAGTACAGGTCATGGTGTTAAAGTAGTTCTAGATACAATTGCAGTAATATAAGAAAGTTGTATCTTTTTATTACATTTACAATGTATACCAGTATGTACATGTTAAACTTCTTTTCATAGCTAAATTGATGTTGCACAAACTAACTGTATACTAATATATCGCGTCTTGAGTGTGTCGTGGCACGATCTGGTTCTTGTCGTGTGAGAGTCCTGATTGATTGTGTCTATGCCCTGCACCTGTCGGGCAGTATGCGGCCGGTTTGCAGTACCACGGTGTTTGCAAAATAACACTGGGCGAGTGAGCCTGGCCGCTCGACACAGAGTAACCAGGGGAGATTCCTGCCTGCACAAGCAAACAGACATGCGGCCTGACTCACGTCCGCAGTGCGTGCGTGTGTGTGTGGCGAGGGGAAGGGGGAGGGGGGCGACACACCACATACACCTACAACATACTATAACTCAGTACAACTTGAACCTGTTCCAACAGATGCTAATGATATATAACATAAGTATGACTCACACCGGATATCTCACTGACTTTATAACTTATGTCCCGTCCAAGAATAATGAATCTACAAGTCCAACAATGAATCTACAACTTTCCAACCTACCAAACCTAGACTGGATGTCAGATTGTTTCCAGTGCCTACACAGACTAGTTACAAAGGTTGATTTTTAACCTCCATGGTACTAGTATAACTCAGGGGGCTGTGGTAAACTTTCCTTGGGGGCATGTAGGCCCTGGAGCCGAGGAGCTGATCTGTGTAGGCCCTGGGAACAGTCTGGCGTTCAGGTGGCCAAACCGATTAACAGGTGGTTCACTTTCTAAAAGTTCCTTGGTGTTTTTTGTCTGTGGTGTTTGTTGGGAGACATATTATCTGAGTGCGTCATGATGGAGGTAGGAATACTTCCGGAGGGTTGGCTGTGGTGCTAGCTGGGTGGGCGGCGGTTGTTGGTGTGTAAACCCGGTGCTGGTGGCGTGTTGACGCCGTGCGCCGGTTGAAGGCATCTCCGTCGCGTGAGAGACGGGGTCGGCGGTGCGTGGCCAGGCTTTCCCGCCCAGTGTCCAAACACGCGAGACGGGACGGCCGTGTATGTACCTTTCACCTGGACGGACGGCGCACCCAGAACTAACGCGTCACACAATTGGTCAGGGACCGTGCATTACTGGTGTGGGGAGGGGTGGTGTGGTCTTTTATAGTCATTTATTCCACTCAAGCAAAATAAAAATCCAGCCCAGGGTCAGGTGTTTTTTCAGCATCTAGTGCGTTCTTTTTTGGCTATACTAAAAAAAAAGCCTACCAAATGCCATAGAAGTACACTTAAAACACTAAGATTAAGTCTGTTTTTAGATCTTTGAAAAGATACTCCCTCACCTTTCGAACTTAATTGAGAGAAAAAAAAGTGTTCACTATTGTGTCCTTTTCCTCAGCAAGTTTGTAAAAATCTATACTAAATGTAAGTCTAATATCAATCTTAAGGATATGTCATTAAATACTACATTTGTGAAGAAAAAAACAAGCCCAAAAATATGAACGGGTGCAAAATATAGAATTATTCGAACCCCGCTCGGGTACGATTGTGAGGGGTTGCATTCGTCCTTTCGGATGGGGACGTAAAGCCTCTTTAATGTTGCGGAGCTTCATATGTCAAACGACTTGCTCCACCTGTACTTTGGACTAAAACGCACAGTCCCTAATACCGCTCACGCACCCACCTCAACTGACTGGGGTGAAAGATGTGTATTTGTCCAGGTTACCAAGGCGTTCTTGTCGTCTGAAAAAATCCTGTCAGACCGAAGTCCTAACCTGTCAACTAACGTCCACACTACGCCCTCTCCAGCGACTAAACCAAATATGAACTTTCTACTAGATCAATTTACTCTCTAAATTAACACCGATATTACCAGCTATTAATAGCGCCGGCTCCACTCCCTAACGATTGTAGGAGGACAACCTCTCTTGTACAAGGTGTGCTCAAGTGTATTGTTCGCCCTCAACCACTTTCACTTACACTAATAGAATATCAAAATCGAATTTATGAAGCATTAGGTGTTCGTTGATACCGAGGCGAGCACTCCAGGTACAAACGTACATGTTTGTAGAACGCTTAGGACTCGTCATTTTTCAAGAACGGCATTTTTACAAAGAGGTTTTTCGTGTCTACGAAGATAATAACATGTGTGCACTCCTATTATATAGAAATTTGAAAACGCTGTCTGTTTTCATTTCTCGGTACACACATAACCGACTGTATGATGAGGTTTGAATGAGCACTTTTGTGTGTGTTATGACAGGATAGACATGTACAGTTCAAATCTAGGACAGAGCTAACATCGAGATCATTCATAAAATATACCGCTGATCAGCGGATGAAAGCGCTCCGACTGGAGTCCTTTGTGCGGGACCTGGTAGATAATTATTCCGACACAAAGGACCATGTGGGGAGCCGGACAAAGGAACGGTACCTCATTACGTAACACCTTGTACCGTCCCTGTCACCTATGGGCAGGTGAAGCCAGGTGCGCAGCACATCAGCGCATCCTGAACCTTAACAACTATCTCTTCTGTTTTACAACTTTAATTAAAACTAGGATGTACTAGCCTCCTCGATTAAAGGCAATGTGTACCGACACAGTGATTTTAGAAAGGGGGGTATTTCGTACGAAAAGCAGACTATGAATATATCTAACTTATCATATAACGATTAATGTTTTCTAGTAACAAACGGCGACAAATATGAAAAAATGTCTTTACAGGTGTAGAAAGTTTTGAAATTGTGTCATAAGTTGTTTGTGTCATATTTTGCATATGCTGATATCTATTTTGAATATCTACAAAAACGATAAGTCACAAATTATGCATTTGGTCTCTTACATAGCGTTTGCGTCGTTCTATCCAGATGTTCCCTTCAGTACCGTTGTGTCTACTGGTGACATATGAAGAAGAATTGCCCACTTAACCTTGACCCTAACTTCAGTAACTTCAGTGTTTAATGAAGTAGTAATAAAGGGTGTTTTCATAGACTAACAATGTAAGACAATCTGTTTACATCTGCAAGATTTATGTATGGTCCCACATGTTATGTCCATCCTAGCGTCCATAACTTATGCACTTTGATATTATTTTTCATAACGATTTTAATGTAAGATCGACTGAGGACAACGTTCGGTCATTTATCTTTAGGGTGGGGCAGTTTTTTTACAGCAACATTTTAAAACACACCTGGTTGAGTAAAAGCTTCGTGCCGTTCGCCAACGACTTGTAAAAGTGACTCTAGGTAAGGAATAGACATACTTACAACGTTGGATCGAGGTAAAAGGGTTCCTTGCGCAGCTCAATAGCCCACTCTGCTATTGCAAATATTTGTTTAATGTGGAACACACACATGTACATGCACACACCTATGAAGCTCACTCACTCAATCCAATGAAACTACAGTGCAGAAATTATATGCGATTCTTTATTGCCTCGACAGAAGTACAGAGACTTTCGTATGGTCTACTACAACTAAGAGACAGAGCAAAACTATATACATGAATAAAGTCATCCTACTTACAGAATATATATAGAATATAGTCTTATTATCCATATCTAAAATCATCAAACAATGTCTGTCTTTTTCGTGCTATGCTGTTATTGGATTGTTACCACATGAATAGATTCTGTACATCTTTTACGTCACCTTGAGTGACTTTACTATTACTAGTATCTTTTTAATGATTACAATTCTACTTCAATTGTCTGGTATATTGGTGTTGATAGCAATATGGGATATATTAATACCGTAATAGGTGTATTTTATTAAATATTAGATTTCTTGAGAATATTACGAATGCTTGAATGATAACAATTCTATTCCTATTGTCTGACATATTGGTGTTGCCAACGTAACAGTATGGGATACATTTGTACAGTAATAGGTTTATTTTATTTTCAAATTTTTTAGACTAATGTTACGAATATGTCCCACGCACCACACGGTACTATAATCCAGCAGGTGAGGCAGATTCACTCAGGTGAGAATAAACAAACTCACAATCAAACCACCTGGAAAAAATCGGCTTTACGTGTTTCACCGCAGGACATTTCATTACAAAGTAACATTTCTTTTCTTTCTGCTTATAGTTTTTTATTTAAATCCCAAACTCACGAAATCACTTCAAATTAGGAAGACAGCGTGGCTCCAGATATGTGTCGGTGGAAACAACTATCTTTGAACTTTGCAAACATGAAAGGTTATCATCGTACAATGCCTGTTTAGAAAATTACCACCAAACCAAACATTACATGTACGGAAGTGGGTTAATACGGATTAGGTGCATATCTGTGGTCCACGTATCCTGCGGTCCGGTCCACGTATCATATCATATAAACCTGTGGCTTATACCTGTGGGTCGGCCACGTATGAAGTGTTATTCGATTTGAGGACTTTATACCACAATTATGGGCTCAGGTCGCTAAGCCGGTGGCGGCTTAGTACCGTAAGCTAGCCTGATTATATGGGATACCTTGACATTATAATACGTGTCACAAACCCCTCCACGCCGACACGACATGTCCTGGGTTCGTGGGACTCACAGCCGAGCTCTGAAAGCCTTCGAGGATTTGTTTGCGATCTTATCCGTCCGTTCTCTCCTTCCTTACATCATTCATTCACTCACTCACTCACTCACTCACTCACTCACTCACTGATGACGAAAATATGAATCCACAATAATAAAAGAACTAAGCTTCAGATGATGTAGGTTCTTCGAATGTTTTTTATGTGATGAAGTGGGCGGAGGTTCGAACCCCGCTCGTACACGGTGCGCTGGGTTGCAGTAGTATTTTCGGATGGGGACGTAAAGCCGGTGGCTCACTGTCACTATAGCGTCAGCCTAAGGTATCACACTGCACGTAAAAGAACCCAACACACGTATCGAAAGGAATATAGGTGACCTGATGTGCTTGGCCATATAACACACGCTAACTAGTAACTACTTGAAAAGATTTAAAGTGTTTTAATTTTTGGTGCAAAAAGAATGTTGCATAATGCCCCTTTAAGAAGACCACCGGACTAGAGGTCAGAGACCAGAAGTTCATTACCCCCTGTCTGCATGAAACCGGGACGATTCGTCTTGACGTCTGATATGAATCAGTAATTCAACAGAACCCTTTCTTCAATGTTTACCTTCTGACAATACCGCTTAGCTGTAGCGCGTCGCACAAGACAAAAGTCCCAGACACACCATGTCAGCTCCGATTATTCCGTAGGTTATTTTTAGGTCGAAATGTCTTCATTTAGCTTTGAGAGTTTTATTTTTAGCACATTTTAAAATATTTTAGAATGTAATTACAGTTTTGATTATACACGAGTCAGCAGTGTTAGACATGAAGTGCAATGTTACATATAGACATACCCCCCATTACGGAGCTTGAGTATATAGAAACTAGGCGATACTTGGTGTCAATTTTCTATTGTTGCTATGTTTGCTATCCTCTCGTTTTGTCTCATTGTTGTATCTCTCTTCGCGTCTATTAACCTATAGTTCCTGCAGTGTTGGTTTTTCTTGTGTCGAGTGTTTGTCGTGATTTTGTCCGTCTTTGTTTGGTCTGTGTGGATGGGACATTATATCGCGTCATTTAACTGTTCCCCCTTATCGGATCTGCTAACCTTTGTCGCACCATCAATTATTGAAATTATCCATGATTGATTGTATTTACTCGCCATTGATTTACGACGAGTAAGTATTTATTGGCCGAATCTGGGCCGTAAATTAGAAACAAGGACTGCGATTACATGACCCATTTCTCTTATCATTTGAATAAATCAATCCAAGAATATAGAATAACTTTATGCCTATCTGCTATTACCTTGGTACGTGGTCGTAATGAAAGAAAATAGATATTAACACGTGCAGCAATACAATAATTATTATAATGTACAATCTTTTTTTCAATTTTTTTCTTGAAAGATAGTAACGCCTAATTAAAAATCGCCTGATAACAGTACTAATTTGTTTCTTTAGATTTATAATATTGGCATATATTAAGTTGTTTAAAAGTAATTTTTCTTTCGTAAAATCATTAACACACAGTGGTTAGTACATAACGTCCTAGGTATTCTTTCATGTTTGAATTATAACATATTTTAGGAAAATGAGGGTATTGACCTGTATTATATTGTATCATATGCTTCATACAAAACGGACAAATTGTGACAGATAGAATCCATAAGTCTAATTATTTAAGTGGTTTTAGTGTATATTATTGGCAATTCTTTTGCCAAAACTCTAATTTACTATTAGCAGGGGTTGCCTTCTTTTAGGAGTTTTCTGACGTCATGATGACGTCACTGAAAGGATTAGTTCATGGTGTTGGTGACATGTCACTATTGAGGCTTAAGTATTAAGACTTGTCTACCAATTATGAAAACCCTTAATTGTATCCGCACACCACCCTGTTATAGCGCCACGTTAAAGTTCTTGTCATTGTCATGAAAGGTCAAAATTAGAATAAAACAAGAACAATGCGTTAACTTAGTTCAAACAAAGTCCATTTGGGATTTTTTTGTCTGGAAGCAAGAAAAATGTTTCAAGAATCTAAAAGAATAGAATAGAATAGAACAAAATAGAATTAAAAAAGAAATAGAATAGAACTTAGAACTTAACACAGAAATAAAATTGTGTACTAGTATTCTAACATTTGGTATATCTGTTATCATGTTTAATCTTATATTGTGTCCAAAACCTGAATTCTTATCTTCATCTTCATTCTTTGCTTCAGAACTGATGGCAATGACGTCACTCAACGGTCAACCAATCAGATGAGAGATTGCATGTACCGGCATTTTTGACTCCGGCAAGGAACTTCATACGTAAGTTGATATATATCCTATATACAAATATGCTCCTTGCACCCTATAATAAAAGCAATTTTCCCTAGCTGATAAAGTAATATTTTATATCCTCTGATACAGCGACCATTGGCAACCGAAACTCTCAGTAGTACTTCAAAGAATTTTATTGATAAATAAGTGTATTTTGTTTGTGCTGTATGTTATGTTGTCTTCCAAGTCATATACATCATGGATAATATCCCAAGCAATAAACCATACGCCGCTGAATTATGGAAACGGGGCCTAGAATTGTACACGAATCAAAAGAAGGGAAAAGTGGATAGACATTTTGTTTTGTGGAGAAGTTGAACTTTTTTCAGTCTCCGTTGGCCTACAAACCGGTTTCTCCGCCTCTTCTTTCCGGATTTTTTTCTGACAGAGCAGAGACATTGTCCTTGGACAGAGAAAAAACCCTTCCATCTTATACCTGGTAGCTCCACGGTAATCTGGCATGTCAAATGACATTTTGTTTTGTGGAGAAGTTGAACTTTTTTTCAGTCTCCGTTGTCCTGCAAACCGGTTTCTCCGCCTCTCCTTTCCGGATTTTTTTTCTGACAGAGAAAAAACCCTTCCATCTTATACCTGGGGTAGCTCCACGGTAATCTGGCATGTCAAATGACGGGTCTACCCGTCCCTACCCCCGCAGGCGCGGATCTGGCGGGCCGTTGTTCCCGTCTACCAGGTAATCTCCGCGGGTTCACAAGTTCGCCGCGTCGCGGATTTCACCCAAAGCTGGTGGAAAATAAATGCGCTTCTGCCATTTTTTTGGATTTGTTCGAGTCTAGAAGGATCTAGGTACCAAATTTGGAATATTTGACGTTACCGAATGGAACTAGACAGTCTAACGTCTAGTTTAAAGTCTAGAAGTTAGATTTTTGTCCAAATGTGGAAATAATTTTACTACGGTGATATCTGAAAGTTGGCACATCTTACTGTAATTTGCTAGTATCTTGTAGGCTGTGAGCGAACTGATTGAAATTTACCGCCATGTTTTTTGAAACTGATATCTAGTCTTAATTCCATGACGAAAGCATGCCCTAATCCTGCCAATTTCTGCGAGTATAATTTGACATAATTGCGCTTTATGTACAGCTCCAAGTCAATAGCGTTATCCCTAAATTGTTGGTTGGTTGTCTGGAGCGGCGGCGGGCGGGTGTTTGGGGTAATTCCTGGGGAGTTACGCGGTGTGGCGTGTGCGTTACTTATCGCAGCTCCCCCCAGGCCCACAATTACAGCCTTGATACAGCGATTGCATATCTGTGCCTACAGTTGAACGTGACTTCCATACAGCCTGATATACAGTATTGGCACTAAATATCTTCAACCTGTATCGTAGGGCAATGCTCAATGTTAGAGACAATGCATTCACCATAACGTGTCTTCTTATATAATTATGTTCTTTTAAAAGTATATTCAGTCGCTAAATATGTTATGATATATATAGGGAAACGTCTAACGTTAGAGACAATTTATACACCATAAAGATGTCTTCTTTATAACTATATAATTATGTCCTTTAAAAAGTATATTCAGTCACTAAATCTGCATCATATGTATATATGTATATATATAGGGAAACGTTAGAGACAATGTCTAACGTGTTTTCTATATGATTATGTATTTTTGAAAGTATATTCAGTCACTAAATTTATATAATATATATAAGTAAACGTCCAAAGTTAGAGAGAAGGTATGCACCATAATGTATTTTCTATATGATTTTTTTCCGAACAGAATTTTCAGTCACCAAATCAGCATCATAACTGTTCAACGGTAGAGACATTGTCTTCACCGTAATGTGTTTTTGCATCTTATTGAAAACACAGTATAGTCTAAAGTGATTATTATGTTTTACTACTAAAAGACATATAGGTCTATGTGGGAAGCAGCAGTCACAAAATTATTTTTCATATCTAGCTACAAAATGCTAATGAACGCTGACGTTGCCAATTTTGATATATAAAATATGATTATCTAAAAATTTCGTAAATATTTCAACATTTCGTAAATATCATTAAGAACATGATAATATCTTAAGTGTGTATCTTAAATGAGTTAAAATGAAATTTACAGTATGAATAAGCACAAATTTCAGAAGACTTGTGTATACAGTAGCGTGCTCTTTGTTTGACGTTCTCGCGTATTTCCCCTAACATTCCGTTCTGTCACCAGAACATTGAAATTTACGCCTGAAATCCCGCGTAAGGCTCCAGCATCGTGCCCAAGTTGACTCACAAAATGTTGTGTTTGCGTTCCACCATATTCGTCATTAAGTGCCAGTAAAGACAATATTATGTTTGGTCTAGTCGTGGAGAGATGTATGACAGTGTTGAGTGAGTTAGGCCACACCAAGTCATTTTTATGGAGGACGTCCGCACGCGCATTGATTTTGGACTGTTCCCAGAAAAAAACAAGAAATTCCGCTTCCTGTAATCTATGACCAAAGAGTCACGACAGTGGGATAAGAGAAGATGTGATGAAAGAAGTGAAACAGGACAGGACGACAACTGCTGTTGCGCTGATTTATTGCTTTTTTCATGACGAATGAAAGACTTGTTGGTTGTTACACTGTGTTCTCTCATTCAATTTGTGTCCTAACATTTGTCGTCTCTTAGTATATTTCAAATCTCTCTCATATTTTTAGGTCCCTCTTGTTTTTTCGCGCTCTCGCATTAGATTTAGTGTCTCCAGAGGACGTCATCCATAAAAATGACTTGGCGTGGCCTTATCCCAGATCTGGCGCTCGTGAAATCACAGTCACGTTCTCAGGACGGGGTTACCCTGTGAAAAAGATGGTGTGTATCGTTCGTGGAAGCCTCAATTTATTCCCCCTGTCACACGGCACGATTAAATGTTATTAGCGTGGCCAGCTATCGCTCCGATCCGCCTTGGCTCTCTGGAAATGAGGTATAAATTGGATTAGATAAAGCTAGTTCGAACTGCGGTGCCCTGGTCCCCTGAGATCTCTCCGCGCCCAGCGCCGATTTAAAACGAACGAGAATTGAGAAATCACTTAGCGGAATAAGCGGGCTGGGTCGTCCCAAGGCTCGGCTCAGATGGGGGAATGATTTGACATCTAGCGATGCCGGGAGTGCCTTTGGGCCATGCAATCCTCCACCTAATACCTAACACTACACACACTGCACTCAGAATATACGGGAACTATATCTGCAAGCAATGTTTCTAACGTAACCGAAGCAATTATTTAAAATACGGCACCGTTTTCAATCCATAGTCGGAGGCATTTACAAGATCAATGTCATGCCTCAAGGTCACGGGAACTTATAGTAACTACTGGATTGGGTCAAATGTGAAGATGGCTTTAAGAATAGAATTCTCATAATATCATCTATAAGTAGCTAGTCGATCCAAAAATAGCACCGAATTCGCCTCCATGCATTACGACTCAAAATGATCGATCCACTGTTAATATATTAAAGCACTTTAAGGCAAATACAGGACTGGGTCAAATGTAAATATGACTTTCAGAATAGGATTCTTATAATATCATACAGATAGCATCCATAAGTAGCTAGTCGATACGAAAATAGCAGCAAATTCGCCCCCATGCATTACAGGGTATAAATGATCGACCCACTGTTAATTTCTTTTTATCACAATGTAATGGGCTCTTAATTTAAGCGTAGTTATCACTATTGATTTTAATCAACGTAAATGATAACAGTAAGATGAGATATTATCTTATCTGTTACCACGTAAAAATAATCTAAAAAACTTTTTTTGTCTATCACACCTCATAAATTGAGTAGTCGTAGGTCATCACAGAGAATATAAACGAAGAAAATCTTGCCTCTCAAATAGTGTCAGATTTGAAGCCGTCTACAGCAAGCTTTGCCGGCTTTCCCGTCACATTTATATTCCCGGCAGTTCCCGCTGTTATAATAACGTTTTCAACTTGGCTAAACCTGGTGAATGGCTGCGCGAATCTTACTCGCCCTGACAAGCCCATTATAAAATGAAATGCATACCCTCTTAACAATTGACATCCCAGATCCGCGTAGCAAATCCCACAGAACGATCGCTAGGATGGTTTCTCTCGGGGGTATCAAAAACGTAGGCAGAAATATGAAAGATTGTCAAAACATGAAACGGCTAAAACTGGCGCCATCCACACCTGTTTCCATCATAAACTGGAAACAAAACCTGAACCAATGGCCAATTCGTGTTTTTTTTCCTTGGCCTTAAATACCTTATTAAAAAGCGGAAGAGGATATCAAAAAAACGTAGGCAGAAATATGAAAGATTGTCAAAACATGAAATGGCTAAAACTGGCGCCATCTACACCTGTTTCGATAACAAACAATACATGCATAATCGAAACAAAATCTCACTAGCCAATCCGTTTTTTTTCTTTGACGTATCATTCCTTACCAAAACGTACTACGCAGAAATATGAAAAATTGTCAAAACATGAAACGGCTAAAACTGGTGCCATCCACACCTGTTTCGATAAGAAACAATACATGCATATTATTAGAAACAAAACTAGCCAATTCGTTCATTTCTTTGACGTACTATTCCTTACCAAGAGGATATAGTTGGTTGCGTGCTGATGAAGACTCTGTGTTTTATTAACGTTAAGTGAAACAGACACGTACGAGAAATGAACAGCAGTTGACGAAATAATCAATTACGGCGTGTGCGGAGCGGGTACCGGGCGGCACGTAGCGGCTGGGCGGGATGAAAGAGCCAAGCCGCCCGGAAAAATCGATCGCAGCACGGCTGGTCAGAGTGAGCCTATATACGGGCTGGCGTCGCTACGGATAGGAAACATCATAGTCAGCATGGTACTCCTGTTTTAGAAACATCGTAAAATTCATATTGGTAATGTTGTATCTTAGTATTATCTCTTAAAGATGATATGAAATATCATGGTATGATAGTCTTGTTTTCATTTTGGTACAAATGTTGTATCTATCTCGTCTAATTTGATCCCTTAGTCTGATTGTTCGACTGTTGGGGAACTACAGATGATCTAAGAACAAGTTTTCTCCATCCTTCTTGGTTTTCTGTTGGATTGGTCCATTCTCTGATGCCATCCTCCCATCTTTCCCGTTGCCTACCTCTCCTCTTTGCCTTTTCTCAACATGTAGTATCATCCCAAAAAGATGGTTAGTTATGATATAATTAGTTGCGCGTTTGTATCTTCAAGTTTTTTTAATTGCTTTATTTGTATAGCGTCATATTATTATAACCAAATGTAGTGACAACTTTATGTAGTAACAGGTTGTTTGATAGCAATCCAGTATAAAAGAGAGAGAAAGAAATAATAACAATGCCCATCTACGTAAACGATATATTTCATCTGTTGCAATATTCAATGTAAAAAATCATCACTTGTATAAAGTAATGTTTCGTTCTTTGGTGGTTTTTCAAAACTGTTCGATGAGTATTTTTTTTTTACATTGTACTGATTTTCGATTGTTTTATCTAACAAGAATTGTTTCTCTAATCTCCAAGTTTATTTGAGGGGGGGCTATCATTACCCGAATTAACATTTCCCCCGTAGGGTGGCCAATTTCATCACCTGCCCCAAAGAAATGTTTCCCCTTCCCCCCCTCCCCCGTGGATATCACTGATAGTTGCCCCAGTAAGAAGCCAGCTGGCTTGCAGGCAGATTTGCATGTTAATGAGGGATAATTGTGCCCACGCAGTCAGCGTTCTTCCCCAGAAATGGGCGGGAAACTTTCAGCACATACGAGCGTCCGTTAGGTCATTTGGAGGAAATATTAAACTGCTTACCACAGCATATATCATAACAAAAATGGTAGGGAAATTAAGATGAAATTAAATAAAACTAAATAAAAAGTATTGTTACCCAGATAGATTTTGAAATCGAAATCTATTCAAAACATAGCCAGTTTCAAAATCTCATTATCTGGATGTTTAACATCCATCGACGTAAATAAAACATGTTAGTAACATTTCTGTATCCTAAAACGAATAATAAAGGTACTGTTGGCTTTTGAAAATTTATCGTGCCAAACAATAACAAGTACATCTTTGATGATAGAAAACGCTGCTTTGAAGCAACAAGTAATGTTTTCTGAAAAAATATAAAATATAGTTTACCTGTCCAAACTTTTCTTGGGGAAAAGGATGGAAAGTTATACAACGTTGAAGTTTTGTCAATACTAAACTAGACAAAAGATGATGATGAATACTGAACTAGACCTTATATCAAGGACTAAATAGGATTTGGAGGGGGGGGGGTTCTGAATAGCGAAATCTTAATTTAAAGGCAGTTTTAGCAGATTTTTTCATTATTATGATTATATTGTTTGTGTCTCAGGTATTTACAGATAGTGAAATAAAGGTAGACAAAAAGATCCTTTGTTTTGTTTCGCATCATAGGATGGTTCTCTGGCTGTTAAATCTTGGTACCAATAAATAAAGGGACTCCTAACGTAGCTACACGTTTGTTGGGGCTATTTTTAACGCTTTGAAGTAAGAATGAAATAATAATGAGAATGTGCTAAGAAAGGGCAATTTATGTCAATATCAGACGAATTTCCTCATCCAGAATATGTTTTGTTTACCGCTCTAAAATTTCAAACTGTAGAACTTTTCTTTATTTCACCTGTAG
>NW_017804032.1:628925-636455 GCF_001625305.1 Branchiostoma belcheri | reverse complement strand
AAAAAAACGTAGGCAGAAATATGAAAGATTGTCAAAACATGAAACGGCTAAAACTGGCGCCATCCACACCTGTTTCCATCATAAACTGGAAACAAAACCTGAACCAATGGCCAATTCGTGTTTTTTTTCCCCTTGGCCTTAAATACCTTTATCAAAAAGCGGAAGAGGATATAAAAAAACGTAGGCAGAAATATGAAAGATTGTCAAAACATGAAACGGCTAAAACTGGCGCCATCCACACCTGTTTCCATCATAAACTGGAAACAAAACCTGAACCAATGGCCAATTCGTGTTTTTTCCCTTGGCCTTAAATACCTTTATCAAAAAGCGGAAGAGGATATCAAAAAACGTACATGTGTAGGCAGAAATATGAAAGATTGTCAAAACATGAAACGGCTAAAACTGGCGCCATCTACACCTGTTTCGATGACAAACATACATGCATAATCGAAACAAAATCTTAGTAACCAATCGTTTTTTTCTTTGACGTATCATTCATTCCTTACCGAAACGTAGGCAGAAATATGAAAAATTGTCCAAAACATGAAACGGCTAAAACTGGCGCCATCTACACCTGTTTCGATGACAAACATACATGCATAATCGAAACAAAATCTCACTAACCAATCCTTTTTTTTCTTTGACGTATCATTTCTTACCAAAACGTAGGTAGAAATATGAAAAATTGTCAAAACATGAAACGGCTAAAATTAGTGCCATCCACACCTGTTTCGATAAGAAACAATACATGCATATTATTAGAAAGAAAACTAGCCAATATGTTCATTTCTTTGACGTACTATTCCTTACCAAGTTGGTTGCGTGCTGATGAAGACTCTGCGTTTTATTAACGTTAAGTGAAACAGACACGTACGAGAAATGAACAGCAGTTGACGAAATAATCAATTACGGCGTGTGCGGAGCGGGTACCGGGCGGCACGTAGCGGCTGGGCGGGATGAAAGAGCCAAGCCGCCCGGAAAAATCGATAGAAGCACGGCTGGTCAGAGTGAGCCTATATACGGGCTGGCGTCGCTACTGATAGGAAACATCATAGTCAGCATGGTTCTCCTATTTTAGAATCGTCGTAAAATTCACATAGGTTATGTTGTATCTTAGTATTATCTCTTAAGATGATTATGATTAGTTATGCGTTTATATCTCACCTGATATGAAATATCATGGTATGATAGTCTTGTTTTCGTTGTAAAATTCATGTTGGTACAAAATTTGTATCTATCTTGTCTAATTTGATCCCTTAGTCTGATTGTTCGACTGTTGGGGAACTACAGATGATCTAAGAACAAGTTTTCCCCATCCTTCTTGGTTTTCTGTTGGATTGGTCCATTCTCTGGTGCTATCCTCCCATCTTTTCCGTTGCCTACCTCTCTTCTTTGTCTTTTCTCAACATGTAGTATTATCATCAAAAGATGGTTTGTTATGGTATGATTAGTTGCGCGTTTGTATCTTCAATTTTTTTTAATTGCTTAATTGTATAGCGTCATATTATTATAACCAAATGTAGTGACAACTTTATATAGTAACAGGTTGTTTGATAGAAGAGAGAGAAAGAAAGAATAACAATGCCCATCTACTTAAACGATATATTTCATCTGTTGCAATATTCAATGTAAAAAAAAATCATAACTTGTATAAAGTAATGTTTCGTTCATTGGTGGTTTTTCAAAACTGTTCGATGAGTATTTTTTTTTACATTGTACTGATTTTCGATTGTTTTATCTAACAAGAATTGTTTCTCTAATCTCCAAGTTTATTTTGGGGGGGCGGGGACTATTATTACCCGAATTACCATTTCTCCCGTAGGGTGGCCAATTTCATCCCCTGCCCCAAAGAAATCTGCACGGAGACTAAAAATGTCCCCCCCCCGCCTCCCCCGTGGATAACACTGATAGTCGCCCGGTAAGAAGCCAGCTGGCTTGCAGGCAGATTTGCATGTTAATGAGGGATAATTGTGCCCACGCAGTCAGCGTTCTTCCCCAGAAATGGGCGGGAAACTTTTAGCACATACGGGCGTCCGCCAGGTCATTTGCAGGAAATATTAAACTGCTTACCACAGCATATATCATAACAAAAATGGCAGGGAAATTTAAGATGAAATTAAATAAAACCAGCATAAGTAAACTGTTACCCAGATAGCTTTTGAAATCGAAATCTATTCAAAACATAACCAGTTGCAAAATCTATCCAGTTTCAAAATATAATTATCTGGATGTTTAACATCCATCGACGTAAATAAAACATAATAGTAAATGGGTAAGATAATTTTAGATGAAACAATTTGTGTAATATTAAGTCTATTTTGGTCTATTTCTGTATCCTAAAACTAAAAAAAATTATCGTGCCAAACAATAACAAGTACATCTTTGATGATAGAAAACGCTGCTTTGAAGCAACAAGTAATGTTTGAAAAAATATAAAATATAGTTTACCTGTCCAAACTTTTCTTAGGGAAAAGGATGGAAAGTTATACAACGTTGAAGTTTTGTCAATACTAAACTAGACAAAAGATGATGATGAATATTGAACTAGACCTTATATCAAGGACTAAATAGGATTTGGAGGGGGGGGGGTTCTGAATAGCGAAATCTTAATTTAAAGGCAGTTTTTAGTATATTTTTTTATTATCATAATTATATTGTTTGTGTCTCAGGTATTTACAGATAGTGAAATAGAGGTAGACAAAAAGATCCTTTGTTTTGTTTCGCATCATAGGATGGTTCTCTAGCTAGTAAATTTTTATACCGATAAATAAAGGGACTCCTAACGTAGCTACACGTTTGTTGGGGCTATTTTTAACGCTTTGAAGTAAGAATGAAATAATAACGAGAATGTGCAATAATAACAAGAAAGGGCAATTTATGTCAATATCAGACGAATTTCCTCATCCAGAATATGTTTTGTTTTGCCGATCTAAAATTTCAAACTGTAGAACTTTTCTTTATTTCACCTGTAGCGGTTCACCGGAAGGGGAGGCCCCCGATGGCGGTCGTTAATTTCCTATAACCCCCAATCGCCCCGTAAGGCGGACATTCATTTTCACCTGTTCCTCCGTAGATAAAGACTCAGGTCTGGCGGGAATTCTCCCATCTATTTCCCGGTGTGGGTTTGAGGAGAGCCCGGTGTTTTTCTCTCTCCCGTCCATGTGTAGGTACAGACGTCCACCTGCTCGGTGCATGATAAGGGGCCGCTGTCCGCCAAGCCAAGTCTATTTCGTTAGTTAATTTCCTGTGGTGGAATAAAAAGAGCCCTCATCCCAACCCGCCTGCACCTGCGAGGAGAGAAAACGACATCCTCTATGAAGACTAATTGGGAATGGAGGACCCGCGCTCCCTTCATCAAGCCCGAGGATTAAAATGGCGGGCTTGTCATCGCCCCAAATTGGATGAGCTCCGTGGCCAGGAGGGCCGGTAATTAATTGCTCTCATCGATTCCCACCGATGCGTGTGTCAATCACTCGCGGGCGCCCGGTACCTGGCTACCCGCCGCTGGCCTTTGAAATTTCCCCCATTATGTCCGCGGATCCCGCAAATCAGGGGGTTTGAAAGGGGTGGAATTTCTTTACATATGCTCGATTACAGCTCTTCTTAATTGTGCATGAATACGCGACATGGCCGAAGAATAGGCGCCTCTTTCATGTCTTATTTGTGGTCATTATATAGTTGGCAGCCGGGCATTGTTGCGACTGTGGCGATACAATAATTTCGGAATATATAATTTCTAAACGGAGACATGCGAGCATCTATAATACAGGAGCGTGGGTGCCATGGGGCGCGAGTGGACCCGTTATCACGCTATAGTTCTAGCGCCACGCTCTCGCCACCAGTCGATAGCAACGCGCCACCCGAAAATAGCTTTACCCAAACGCGTTAGAAATATTCCTCTGAGGCCGTTTGGTATGGATTTTCCCCGATCTATACCTGCACACCCGTGAGATGTTTAAAGATTCATTCAAGATCTCAAATCAGGCAGAAATTCGATCAACGACGATCACTTTCGATTAGTTCACCTGGAGGCGGGCCCTTCCTGGCTGGAACTTAGCGATGCGCGCACCAGGTTAAATATGATTATACCCCAAACTTCGTTTTACGTGTATAACTGCCGGAAAAAACCTAAACAACGTGATAATATAAACCACTTTTATCCACACAATAAGAGAGCGGGGAAAATGACACCTGAGGCTCATAACTCAAACATGTGAGAAACGGACTAAAACATGTACAAGGAAGTATGGATCAATTTTTATCACACATCGATCAAAATAAGGGGAAAACAAGGGGACACTTAAGGAAAATTTGAAGCAATCCTTATGATACATATTATCTATGTGTTAATGATATGAAGGAAATGATGATATAGTGAAAAAAGAACCAAAATTGATTCATAAGAATTATGTACAATGTGTCTTTTCGATAACGAAGGTTTGTCTATGATGTAAAACCAAGTTTTATGCTAATTTCAAAGTGCAAATTTGCTTATTCGTTGTTTAGGACGTTCATTTGCTGTTGGCAAATACACAAAAAATCTATTGAACTGATCACAGCCAATACAATACCGTATGTAAAACTCAAATAATTTGATCAAATCAACCTTGTCAAACCATCCATTTTATCCCCAAGATCGTATTACTGGTAGAATGTTGTTAAATGCATCAACAACTACAAAACGACGATGGCTTTTTAATAAGTTCATATTCTGCGTACAACACTTACCGTGGACGCGCCTATACATGATTTACGATTCGTTCTGACGTCATTTCAAGGTTTCCCAAGACCAAACTCATCCATACACATCATGTACTGTCATATCATCTAACCTTAGCCTTAAATGACTCACATTAGAGAAGCAGCTACTTAAAGATAGAAGGAACACACCCTCAAGCAAGTAGTAATGTTGGTATGTACTAGCAACATTATTTAAGAGAAAGTTTATATACCAGTTGCGAATTTGCAACGTGTTATTATGTGATAATAGAGGTATATAATTACTACAAGCGTGGCGACAGTGACTGCCATAGACTCTTATATCTGCCGTCATGTCCTTTAAGACAAACGAGCCCCTGAGGACACTTCTTAACCCGAGATTTTTATTTTCTTGTCAAACAAGACGACAATTCATTTCATTTTCCCCCTTTTCATAGCGCTGACAGTTAAAGTAGGGCCCCGGTTTGCGTCTCTTTGTGCGATGCAAATTGAAAGAGTACGTGACGCATTATATTTCAATTAAATTAATTTCTTATCCAATGAAGACGGTGTAATAATACTCATTAGAGGGGGTACGCTATCTCCCAACTGATTTCCCTCGGGCAGAGCCCGACATTTGCCGACGGCTTGCCGAAGTGGATCAATGGGAAGTTGGTGGGCTCGCCATATTTAATGGTGCTGATGAGGGGACGGGGACCTGTTAGCGGCGGGCCGGCTCATCCATCAAGCCGGGGAGTGAGCTTGATGAGGCCGTAGGGACGCCAGACATGGCCCGCTCATCGTCTGCTGCTGCAGTATCAAAAAACCATCAGCCACAATGTGGACAAATTAGTCTTATAGTCGGTAAATGGCCATGGGGAAGGGGTGGGGGGGGGGTAGGAACTCGTTGGTACAAATGATGGATAGGTAATAGATAGTGCGGAGCTTGGAAACAGAGATACTGCGCTAGTATGTATTTCTGTGTCTTTGGGCTGCTGAGTACTGTATAACTAGTATATGCAATCTCCAAGCAGATGGGTAGAGTAGCCTCCACCAGGCCTTCCTATTATAGGATATATATAAAGAGGGCTAGGGACTACAACTGTACGATGGCCAAATTTCCCTGCAGCTAACCAATTTTTCTCCCTATTTGCTAAATTTTACGTATACTGTTTTTTTTAACCCACTGTGTTAGTCTGGCGGAGACTAAGAATAGAAAAACTTTCCGTATTGCTTTCTGATTGGCTCTTTTCTCACAGACAGAGTTATCAAACCAAGATTTGAGGTGTTCAGAAACTCGTATTTTTCCTAGAACTATTGTAGAGTGGAACTGGCTACCACCTAATACTGGCTATCTTCAAATATAGAAACCCAACGAATCTGATAGACAATCGGTTCTGACAAGAAGTTTCAAGGTTCTGACTGGAACTTGTCAGTTTCCAGACTTAGGAGCGTCGCCGCCATTTTCCCTCTCCTTCCTAACTTTCCCGCCAATTTTCCCTGCACTAATGGAGGTCAGAGGTGGCCGGCAGGAGGTGATATACTTGTCTGGGCGCAGTGCAGGCTGTTCTGTGTGTAAATTAGTTCGCAATCAATACTTAAGTGGGAGTCTCGGTGATGAAGTCTCTCCGTGTGGCGGCCGGGGCACTTCTCCGCGCGGATCGATATGATGAGGGAAGGTGAGGTGGCGGGAAGCAATCTGCGGGAAGTAGTTCTGTAAGAGACAGGTTGGACCTCTGCCAGAGGACCATGGGAAGAAGAGGGGTGGCCTAGCCTCTACCAGGCTTCAGAAGCGGCTGGAAAGTGTAGAAATTGGCAAAATAGACAGATATATAGGCACATACCGCAAAAGTGGTCCGGTTTGCTGTTCCCGGCCAATTTCAACTCATTCCAACCGCTTTTGAAGCGGCATAGGGTGCATGGCCATGGCCCAGGGTCTGGAATGGACTTGGTAAAAGTTTGGACAGAAGAAAAACATAGAGAAGAACCGTAAATGGGAATGAACAATGTTACACTATTAATACGACCAAAATTATAAAAGTAAATAGATGGAAAGGATTTCAATACTCGAACTGTAAGTCTGATATATTTACAGAGAGAGGTGGGAGAGAAGATGGAGAGGGAAAAAGGCACACATACAGAAAGAGATACACACAGACACACACACGCACAGACAGACAAACACACACACACACACACACACACACACATGTACACACACGCACGTACACATATACGCGCACACGCGCGCGCGTACGCACACGCACAACTACACATACACACACTCACGCACACAAACTACAGTGTAACAGCAACAACGCAATATGTTTCTTTAATAAATCTCCTTGATACAACGTATGGTAAAGTTTAGCAACTACTGTTTTCTACACCTAAGACAAAAATCGCGACAATACTATTGTAGATGGTTTTTGTATTCTACATACCAAGAAAACTAATTATAAGTAACTTTTTATATTTTGAACGCGCTTTGTGTGCCTGCGGGAAACGCATACAGTACCGTGCACGGCGGGGATATTGTGACTTAGTAAGACCCGTGATGTACCCGTACTCCAAACTCGTGAATTTACCCAGTACACATGCATATGACAAATTACTGGGCTAGTCGTGGATGTAAATTGCTATAGAGGCCATGGGGCAGGCATATTACATTTGCTTTCAGCGGGCAAGTTGATTCATAGTGTGCCGGCTGAGTGTGCATAATTGGCGCGCTGTTGGTGGGCCACCATTTTTATTCCCACAGATGTCCGTATTAAAATTCTGACGGACCGTTACTTTTATTTACGGTACGCAAAATTCGTAAACACACCGCGC
>NW_017804032.1:546109-628905 GCF_001625305.1 Branchiostoma belcheri | reverse complement strand
ATTTGCTTTGGAGCAAATACAGCGATGGGTTCACCACATTTTACGACATGGCAGGGAAAGAATGAGAAACACAAGGGAAAACAATGATTTACATTGATATAACTATAATATGAAGTAACATACAACTAAAACAACAGTTGGATAGCTATTCCCTACTTTATTGGTTAGGATTTTTAATTGCATAATGCAAACTGTTGATTTAAAAAAAAAACGTTCATGCCCCGCATTCCAATGCTGGAGCAGAAAAGCTTGAAATACCTACCAAAACACTTGAATAAAGACATACTGTCAGTATGGAAATGCTCTGTGCAGGTGTTAATCAAGTTAAATCCCAACAGCCAATCAGCAAGAAATGCTCTGTGCAGGTGGAAATGCTCTGTGCAGGTGTTAATCAAGTTAAATCCCAACAGCCAATCAGCAAGAAGTATAGAGGAAAGCTGCATGCCTATTGGTTGATGCCCTGCATTCCATTGTGATGACTCATGCCCAGACGTGTAAACACGGCACACTAACACAGTAATACATTTGCTATAACACAGCCAAAAAACTCAAATAAAACCATTCTAAAAGCCTGTATCACAAAAATTTAAAAAAAGCCTAGGGGTATTTGCCCACTGTACCTCCATACCAAATTTCAGGACCTTAGGCCCTAAAATGAAGAAGCTGAATCCATTTAAAAAATGGCAGGAGAAGAAGAAGAAGAAGAAGGAGAAGGAGAAGAAACATCAGAAAAAGCAATATGGGTTCACCACCACTTCGTGGTGTGGTGAACCCATAAAGAGGGTTAGGATACTAGTAAAACGGTATGGTGGCCAAATTTTCCTAGCCACTTATTCTCCCTGGATAAATTCTACTGCTTTTTTTAAACCCACTGTGTTAGTCTAGTAGAGACTATGGATAAAAAAACTTTCAGTATTGCTTTCTGATCGGCTGTTTTCTAACGGACGGAGTTATCAACCAAGATTTGAAGTGTTCAGAAACTCCTTTTTTTCCCTAGAACTATTGTAGAGTGGAACTGGCTACCACCTAATACTGGCTATCTTCAAATATAGAAACCTAAGGAATCTGGTAGACAATCGGTTCTGACAAAAAGTTTCAAGGTTCTGACTAGAACTTGTCAGTTTCCAGACTTAGGAGCGTCGCCGCCATTTTCCCTCTCCTTCCTAACTTTCCCGCCAATTTTCCCTGCACTAATGGAGGTCAGAGGTGGCCGGCAGGAGGTGATATACTTGTCTGGGCGCAGTGCAGGCTGTTCTGTGTGTAAATTAGTTCGCAATCAATACTAAAGTGGGAGTCTCGGTGATGAAGTCTCTCCGTGTGGCGGGCAGGGGCACTTCTCCGCGCGGATCGATATGATGGGGGAAGGTGAGGTGGCGGGAAGCAATCTGCGGGAAGTAGTTCGGTAAGAGACAGGTTGGACCTCTGCCAGAGGACCATGGGAAGAAGAGGGGTGGCCTAGCCTCTACCAGGCTTCAGAAGCGGCTGGAATTTTTAGAAATTGGCAAAAATAGACAAATGTTTTACATACCGCAAAAGTGATACGGTTTGCTGTCCCCGGCCAATTTCTACTCTTTCCAACCGCTTTTGAAGTCACATAGATGCTAGGGATGCATAGCCATGGCCCAGGGTCTGGAATGGACTTGGTGAATGCAAGAAGGTTAAGTACCAGATTTTAAACCTCCTTGGTGAAAGTTTGGACAGAAGAAAAACATCAAGAACCGAAAATTGGGGATGAAAAATGTTACACTATTAATACGATCAAAAGTATGAAAGTAAATAGATGGAAACCAAAGGCTTTCAATACTTTAACTGTAAGTCTGATATATTTACAGAGAGGTGGGAGAGGAGATGGAGAGAGGCAAGAAAAAAGGCACACACACACACACACACACACACACACACACACACACACACACACACACACACACACACACACGCACGTACACGCACGTACACGTACATATACGCGCACACGCACAAACACAGACGCGTACGCACACATGCACACAAGCACACACTCACGCACACAAACTACAGTGTAACAGCAACAACGCAATATGTTTCTTTAATAAATCTCCTTGATACAACGTTTGTTAAGTTTAGCAACTAGTGTTTTCTACACCTAGGACAAAAATCGCGACAATTGTAGATTGTTATTGTATTCTACATACATTGTACCAAGAAAAACTGATTATAAGTAACTTTTTATATTTTGAACGCGCTTTGTGTGCCTGAGAAATGCATACAGTACCATGCACGGCGGGGATATTGTGACTAAGTAAGACCCGTGATGTACCCGTACTCCAAACTCGTGAATTTACCCAGTACACATGCATATGACAAATTACTGGGCTAGTCGTGGATGTAAATTGCTATAGAGGCCATGGGGCAGGCATATTACATTTGCTTTCAGCGGGCAAGTTGATTCATAGTGTGCCGGCTGAGTGTGCATAATTGGCGCGCTGTTGGTGGGCCACCATTTTTATTCCCACAGATGTCCGTATTAAAATTCTGACGGACCGTTACTTTTATTTACGGTACGCAAAATTCGTAAACACACCGCGCAAAAAAGTTACGTTTTTTCACGAACATCTTTCTAAAAGATAGAAATAGTATATAGAAGTTCCGGTAATTTTAAAGAAATAATGTGTAGTTTTGGGCACTTTTGTTATTTTTTCAATAGTTTGAGCGAAAAGAGTTGAGTTTACGGTAAGCGCAAGCGGGGCACCATCCGCGCTCGATTCGTGGGAAAAGAGGGATTGTATGCAAATTTATGCAAATGACAACAGCGTGAAATATGGGTCCGTTCTCCTCCACTGCATGAGAACTGCTTACTCTCACAGAACGTCGCCCCGCTTTCCCGGGAAAAATTGGACGCTTTGATCGATGATGCAAATTGATGAGGGAAAAAGAAGGAAAATAAATTGCCGTCATTTTGGCGGGAAGTCGAAAAGTGAACGTTTTCATAACGCGGCATAATTTTATCACCGTAGCGTTTTGTACACACAGGAGGAATCGAATAGTGGAATGGTTGGGGTCAAATTACCTTAAAATGTACATTCTGTATAATGTCCTTGCATACACCATGATAATACTAGTCTACAAATTCAAACACAATGTGCTTTCTACTAAATTATAGCAAAAACAACTTTTTTTACCTTATTTACTATACATATAGGTATAAAAAACATGATATCTATAAATCTTAATTTTATCAATACACTGCATGGAATAAGGCACGGTTTCGGGAGCTATCCAATCGAAAAAATAACGCAAGTGTTATCGAAACGCCTGCAGCTCTGTCTTATTCCAGTGTATTGTCATTTTGTAGTTGATTGTACATTATATAGAAATGAGAGGGATTCCCTGATTTCCCTCTATACTTATATAAAGGATAAGTTCTCTAGCGTTAGACTTTTAGATGAAACAGAAATATTCCTATTCCTTATGAAACTTGACAAACATGTATCGTTAGCTCCATATGTTCATACATCTACAACTGCCTCAAGAAGCGAGAAGAAGTTAAACCTGTAAATAGTAGTTCACATTAGAATATGTAAAGTAAGTTATTGCTGTATTCTTTTCCCCTGTTTATTTATGACCTTTACTTAGCGCTTGTAAGAACATAAACGTACAATAAATGTCTTTCATTCATTCATTCATACATTCATTAATTTAAGATTGATAAGTATTTCTGAATGAGTAGCCTTCATAAACGTATGTATGTTTCTTATAGTCTTTATACGTTCGACACTTAATAAGCATGGAAGGTTATATTTTCCGCGTTTCAGTACAAAATTAAGGAGGCAGGTGTTTCTTGACGTGTCCTTGAGATTCTTATCTCCGAGTCTACCTGTCAAGATTTGATAAATGGGTAAAATGTTAAAGATGTGGCTGGACAAGAATAGGCCATGACTTGCATGTTATCTGTCATCTACATTTTGTTTAAAAAACCCAACTTTTTTACCATTCTATTCTGCAGCCTAAGAATATTTTCTAAAGTTATAATATCACTTTTCTTTCTTGTGTTTCCGTTTGTTTTAAAGCCTCCTCGACACAAGCTTGAAATATCATCTTTATTCTTATCTTTTTACTCGGCAATGTTTGAAAAACTCAACCTTGCCCTGTTAATTGCATTCATTCTCTTCCGTTCGCATGTTTTTATATCGTCTAACACTAAAATTGCCCAATTTGCCAATTGTTGTGTATATTAGAGTAACCCAATCGGATGAGCGGCAAACTGACAACTATTATTAGCGTTCATTCCATACCAGATCGAGTTATGATTTGATTGACACTTGTATCTGATAACCTGTTTTACAACAAAGGACCCCTCCCAGACCGGGTTGATATTGCCAAGAACATTATATAATGTCCTTGGTATTACAGTTACGCGTTTACGCGTTGTACAATGGGTGTAGAGGTTTCAATATTCACATAAGAGCACGCCGCTAGAATTCCCTTTTTTTGAGTCGCATTCGAAAGTCGAGATTGTTTTATTAAAGCTATGGACTTGCAAATTGAGACCAACCGTTTAGCATATTTTCGCATAAGTGCATTCAAACGATGGTATAAAAGATGTGATGTTTTCCTGTTTTCAGCCTCATCTAAATTTCATGAGATATGGATTGGATGGTATTCAAACCCAACCATGTGCACATTGTGGCGGAAATCGTCACGTTTTTCTGACTTGTCGACTAATAATACTGATACCTTCGCTTGGCAATTATGTATACAGTTGATATTATATATTATATATTACCTCTTTTACCTTCGTATACGGAGGTCTTGTTTCCGGTGTGTCTGTGTATTTGTGCGCTAAACATATCGGGGATGCTGACAGAAAGTTAGGTCAAAGATCCAGAAAAGTAATTAAAAGGTTATCGTATTTCCTGTCTTCAGTTTGCTGCTATTCATGTTTGTTGCCATAGAAAGAAAATTCACCAAAGTTCGAAATATTTCAAGCAATTATGAGATCTTCAATTCTTTCAAGTGCATTGTAAACATGTAAACATGCTACATGAATGACCTTACTGTAATTATGTTCTAGGCCAATTATGACGTCGACCCACAATCTTACACCATATTGGTGGTTTTCAACTTTCTCATTGTGCCTTATGTTATGCTTAGCGCTTAGTTCGGTGTGGTACGGCATATTTATAGATGTGTTCTCCTTTTTTTTCTTCTTCAGAACCTGAATGGAAGTTACTGAAGGTTGGTGCCCTCGGGGTCAGGAGACGATGGATCGGGTGAATTCACCGTGGCGGTGGAAATTATTCCTCGGCTCCACCCACTTCCCTGCGCCGCCGGACTCCCCGCCGCGGCCCGGTCCCGCCCCGTGCAGGTGAGAAGAATGGGAACAAAGGACGCGGAGAAACCACGGCGAGCAGGGCCGGACGGACACACCGAAAGGGTCGTCACGCCGAGTTACCGGGAACACAGGCTGATGCTCACTCTTCCATCCGACTTTTCTACCCCCATGGTCTCAAACAGCCTGTAATGTACAGAAATGCATCTAATTATATCATACTCATTTGGAGAAGACATACCAACGCTGGGGAGCGTTGAAAATTTTATGCAAATTCATCAAACTCTCAGAAGAAGCTACATTGTCTTGGAAGCCAAAACCAAGAGCCGAGAAAATAAAGTAAAAAGTGATTTTATAAAGAGAGAATGTACTAGTATTAGAAGTTTCTTACTCTATCAATGAAGCAGAAGAAGACATTATAGAATGATTGTAAAAATGTGTATATAGCTACGTTCTCGGCAATATGTTACTGTCTAGATATTGATATTTTAAAGACGTTTTGCAAATAGTTCAATAGTTGCTGACCAAAGCTTCATTGATCTAAATATAGAGAAGTTTGCTTTGCTAGTATATTGAGCGAAATTCGTACCACGTGTTTTCCATTTTTTTCTTCTTTTTTTTCCTGAAAAGCTTTAGTTAGCTTCTGGTTGTTGGAACACTCAGGAAAGGATAATATCATAATTAACAGAATTTCGTTAAAATGAAGTAATTGTTCCCTACTTCAGGTTTGATTCAGAGTCATTAGTGTTATTCAGTATCGCTCTGTCCACTTAAGTTTTGATTCTTTGTCGGAAACAAATGGTAGTTAATATAATTACTGTTCACATCCTTTACATTGTAACGGTCCTCTTTATGCGGGCATTTGTTTGGCATGTCTGTGATTCAGAAGAGCAGATTTCCTAGCGGACAGAGCCCTTTGTCCTGCTCATCTGTAGAGCAGTGATGATTCAATCTGGCATTGTTTCTGTGTGATGTGGAGAGAGCAGGGCCTACCGGGGGGTACGGGAAAACCGAGAAGCGAGGAAAGCAAACCATGCATACATGAATTATTTGTCAGGTAACTAGAAGGGCAGCCAGGGTTCAACCGTGTTTTATCCAATGTTTACGGACTCGACAATCGTCCTGTGGTTTAGTTCCTTGTCTGTTTCTTACATCTCGATTTGTAGAGTGCCCGAAGTTTGAATGAACATACAGGGCGGTCAAGTGGCGAGTACTGAGGATCCTCACCTCGGAAGAATGGCGTAATAGTGTCGCATTCAGCCGCACTTTTCAACATACAGAAAGGAGACCTATCGCCTGTAACAATACACAAGAGTTTCCTCAATAAAGCGGCATTGTTCACGCATTGAGGCGGTTTGGGTGCGCTCCAGATTGTGTGTTTGTCTGCGTTTCACTTCGTGTTTATTTTTCAGAGCAGCTAACCGAGAACCAGAATGAGAAAGATGGATAGGAGGGGGGGGGGCAGTTAGTCATGTCTCACAAGTTTCCTCTAAATTTTTTTCTATAAAAAACTTCCAAAGTACCGCGTTTCTTTTTTCTTCTAACGTGTTTCCTTTGCTTGGATAAATAAATGGGACTTTATTCGCAAACACCACGGCAACTTAAAAATATGTGTCTTACGTAGAGGGCTACCCCACACGATTGCACGATTTACAAAAAAATCAGCGTGCTCGACGAAACGGAAATTATTCCCCACATTGGTATAAACGCGTGCTTTAGAGGTGGCGAAAATGTTATTCCCTCTCTTGACTGGATCATTAAAGGGGATGGGAGAAATGGTTGGGCGTTCGCCGCCCGTCGCCCGGGTAACAGCATCCGCTCGTGATGCGGTCCATTTGGCGGCTGAAGTCCCCGAACAATGGAGGAGTGAAATATTATAAAGTGCGTGGCGCAGCGGGCAGAGAAAGGGGCTTGTTTGATCATCCGTAGGGCTGAAAATAGCAGGGTCAATCCCCGGACTATGGGAACATTGTGTCCCCAGATTTTTCCCTCCTGTAGCTTTTGGAGTTCCAAGGACGGGCCGTAAAACAGCTTTGTGTATTTTTGTCCAAACTCGCTTTCCATACAACGTCTGTATTATGACAACAGATTTTATCTTTGGGGTGATGCTTTTGGGTAAAAAGTAAAAAAAAAGGACCGTAGCTTTTTCAGGCCGTATAGCGGCGGCGTATAGGGCCACTGCCTTTTACCTCCTCAAACACATTGTACGACCCAATTTAGATCTTTTAACCTCCTTGGTAGTAAGTTGGTACATTTATTCAAAGTAGAGTGAGGAAAGTCGTGTGAAGTGCCTTGCAAGGAATAGAACCCGTAACAGCTCGATTTCGTGTCCGCTAGCCTGTTAGCACTCAACTTTTGCGTCTTTTTTGTTGCTAATTTTTCAGACAAATTAATCCTTATTTTATAACAGCGACTGAAAATTTCTTCCGAGGTTATGAAACATTAAAGACTTAATGACCGTAAATGATTGTAAAATGTATAAAGTTGTAAAATTTAAAAGAAGCGGTTTCTAAAGATAGCACCTGCAGGTTAGATATGTGGTCGGAGGCGTGTTGCACAAATCCAGTGGCGTAAGCGGCGTTGGGGCGCAAATCCTCTGTTGTTTACGGTAATTTACGCCAGGGGGGAGGGCAGCCAGGTCAACCGTAACGCTCCCGGGTTGTTTAGTCACAACGGGAGGGCTGACACAATCTTTTGGTCCCAACAACTATTAAAACTACTAATGTCGATCACAAAGTTTAAAGAGCATTGCATCGATACAAGGGCTAGTTTTTTCTTCAGTGCATTTTTTTAAAATTCGTTTTTGGTCTAGCGTCGATAAGCGTAGTTGGAATTTATCTAAGGCACGTCAACTCTACTTTGTGAAACGAAGTGAAAAATTCAGCTTATCTGCAAGAATCAGTGGCTCGATGTGACAGCTTCAAACTTTCTTCAAGAAGAAAAGAGGAAGAAAATCTCACGCACGGGGACATTTTACTCACTTTCGGTTTGTTCTTCCGCAATCTATTGTTGCTCTAAATATCCCCGCCATTATTCAGCATAAATCATGCTTAGGATGTCAGGAATACTGCCGAAGATTTAGCAAAGATAAATGAAGCCAGCCCCAAGCGGCCTATCTCCTGACCCCATCGCAGTTGAGCCTCTAATTTTTTCTTACTACAATTAAGGCATTTATGGCCGGGGGGTAGGGGGGCTTGTAGCACCATGAATAACTTAGCACCTCGTACAACCACTTGTTGAGTAACGATGTGCCAACAGATTGGGGGGATGGTCACTGAAGGGGGTAAATATTCATTAGATTTACTGAAATACCGGTACTTGGTACATAGTCGCTAAACCGCGGGTGGCAAGATTATACCGCCGGGGTGTCGGGTCGTCAGGCCCGCCCGAAGCGCTGGTGTCCGCGCGGGGCACGACACCGGGCCGACGGTAATGTTGCGAAAATCCGCCGTGACGAATTCGTGCACAATACCGGTCTGAAATTAGCGCTGGAAAAACCGGAGGACGTCAGCATGTGTGGAATCTTTGGTAGGTAATCGCCTGAAGTACAAAATGTACAAACTTTTTTTTTGCCTTGAACTTCTTGAAGAATTGTTCATGTTATTTACAAACAGTAGATATATCTCCGAAATGATAGCATCAAAATGATAACGATAACATCAACACGCAGACGCCATTTTCTTATTGAACATTTTCCAAACACTCCAAAAACTGGAAGAAAAAAATATTCCTGACATTTTGTGTCAGACAGATGTCTTTCGTATTAAACATTTGTACACGAATGTAGGTAAAAGATGTTGCGGTACGATTGCGACTTTGTTGAAAAACAAAGCAACCAAAACGATCATTTCTTCTGCGTAATTTAAAGTGATTGGCCCGCGGGCTCGCCATTGGCTAACGCGAGCCAGCTGCTTTGTCTGAGTGACAGACAGATCGTACGAACTGCCTTTCTTCTCACTGAATGACGAATAATGAAAGTATCTGTTGGCAAATTGTGGTATGAAAGGCTTGGGGAAGAAATTATTGTTTCTTAAGTGGCGGGTTGACTATTGAGGAGCGGTAGGGCTTTCTTCGGCGCCGTTCAAACCTGATGGGACGTGTCATTGCGTGGCAAGGTGATCCCCTCTCCAACAAAGACAATTCGAACGACGGCGGATAAGAGTCAACAAGGAGCATTGTTCGCGTCAGGCAGTTTTGAGACGAGTGTAAACGTCTGTTCTATGTAGGTAAGGACACGGGTTCGCAGCCCAGAGGACCAGAGGTCGGGGCTTCTTCCAAAGCAGAAAAACATACGTACAGACTTGTGTCCTCATGTGAACCAAGGATAGGACGTCCTTTTGTGAACCATGTTTGTTACCATTATATAAGGCTAGAATCATTCCTCTACCTCAGTGACAACAAGAAAAATGCCAAGAAATCTAGCGTTCGTGCAATGATGATGAACTGTAAGATAGAAACGTAAGATAGAAATATTTGAAAAAAATCGCTATCTCGGCTTACAGTAAAATCATGTCAGAAATCGTTCATCTTTCACTAATACTTTTTCTAATAAAAAAATAAAGTCGAAAAATACACATCAATCGAAACGCTCAGATACCTTCATCTCTTCCACCTAGATATTTTTGTTTCACCATGGTGAACGTCCTTGGTTGCACGAATTTATAGACAAACCATAATTTAAATTACATGTTACCGTATTTAGTAATTTGATATTCTGTATTAAAAGTTTATGTTTGTAAATAAGCCCTAGTTTACGCAATGAGGTTACGGCTACAACGATATGTACTTTGTCAATTGGTGCATGAAGGTGCTAAATAATCTTTTATTCATTCCTTTATTATCCATTAATACAAGCTTTAGTTGTGAATAAACTGTTTATTGTGTAAATCTTTATTTACAAGTGCGTAATAAAGTTATCAATCAGGGCATAAGATCTTTGGACTGTTAATTTTATTTGTCCCCCATCAAAAATTTTCATGATGGCGGCGATTTCTAAGAACGTTCCGTTTTTATTGCGTCTTCTTTGTAAAACAGGACCCCCTCAAAGAAGCATGTTGTCATTACTGCATTAATTAGTTCTCACCCCATCAGTCATCATTATAAATAGTTCAGGGGGATGAATTTACAACTTAAAAGCGGTAAATAGGCCTGGTCCAATTCCCGGTTGACAGATTTGAAAACATGACTAATCCGCGGATTGACCCCTCTGACCCCTATGACGTCATTTCCGAATGTCAGGGTCATTTTCAGTAGTTCTCACGGGACGGGGGAGGGGGGCATCCTCCGAATCATATCCGTTAAAAAATTGTACCTGATTAAGAATATTGTGTGGGGAAATGGGGAAGAACACACCAGTCTTACGGTCAAGGTCACTCAAGGTATTGAGTAAGGTTAATATTAAGATAGAATCAACAAACAAACAAACAAACAATATTTATTGACACAACAATAATGACGTGAGATGGGTGTTCTGTTTTAAGCCTTCAATTCAGAAAGAGTAAGGCACTTTGACAGTTAAGGTAAAGAAGATTTGACTAATATTTATTACATAACTAACTGCGACACAAGCACTAACTAAATCCTACTACTACTTGTAATCTAAAAGCGGATTTTTTGGCGGCTGCAAAACAGTAACATTGCCACCCCGAAGGCTGGCGATAAAAATGATATCAGTAAAAAAAAAAAAGCACAACAAGAATTCGGAGACCTTATACTTCCATAAAATATGAGTTTTGTTAATGTTTTTTATTTTATTTATCTCATTGATTATGGAAATAAGGTCGTAATTTGGGAATTTCTGCTGCAGTACCAAGGCCAGCCACCAGATGGCCCATATTTGACCTTGACGTTTATCTTCCTACGACCAAGCTATGATCTACCAACACACCAAATATCATCCCAATCCGTAACGTCGTTCTGAAATAATGACACACAGACAGACCAGAAACAATACCTCCATTTTTCATGGAGGTAATAAAAAGCATACAGCACGTCAAAAATAAGCCGAAGCCGAAATCTCTGCTATAAGAGAGTAAGCCTGGTGTGCGAGACTGACAGATACCATCACAGAAGACACGGGAAGACACGGTACAAAAACACTCCTGGTGTGTTGGTATGCGTGCCCCCATCTTCAGGTAATGTTTCTTTACGTAGTAATAAACACAGTTCTAACAAGGACGCACTTGTCTGCATTCCACAGTGTCTACTGATCTCGGAACCAGACTTTTGGGCAATTCAAAAACATCTCCTTTTGAACATCAAAAGAAAACTCCGTTTTATAAGTACTTATTAGGAGGTTAATACTGGGGCCGGTTGTATATAAGGAAGGATTGAAAATAAATAGTTGGATGGTCAACAGCATAAAACTAAAATGACCAGAAAAAAGTCATAGTAAATGTTTCGCGCCTTACTTACGTAAAATTTGATAGACAAGTTTAGAAACAAAGCAAAATAAAACAATCTCTGTGAGACCAGTATTTACAGCTCATCCATAGGGCGACTTGAATATATTTGACTAAGTAACATCTCGCCGTTATGTACATCGATCAATTGGATGTCATTCCAATGTTCAAATTCATAGTTGAAACTGTCTTTCGGCCAGTCATCTATACATGGCTCTATTTGCGTCTTTTAATTTTATGGTCTTCATCTCTTTTCCCGTACAATAGACATCGTCTATATATTTTACTGAAAAGTCTATATATTTTACTGAACGGTCTATATGTTTTGTGTATTGTTCCGTTTCAAACGCAACATCTATAGTAGAATGTTTTCTGATCAAAAACGTGTAAGTTTTGCCACCCAGAATTAAATTACTTTGGATGCCTTTCAACTTCCTTGTCCTAACTGTGACTGACCTCCCTAACTGTGACTGTTCTGCTTGAACATTGTGAAGACCTTCCCAGTAGTACTATCCAAGCAGAGTTTGGGTTTTGGGTTATTTTAGGCGTATTTGGGCTTTACCGGGGATTCTTTTTTTGTACTGGAATTTTTTGGGGGTTGGGTGAACAAAAATTCCAGTGCAAAAAATAAACCCCGATAAAAAAGCCTAAAAACACGCCAAAAATAACCCAAACTTCTGCTTGGAGAGTAGGACCTTGCGGCTATCTGCTGTAGAATCTGTCGGCATAAACATGTGATCTGGACGGTTGAGCGGGCACTTCCTGACCGGACACAGGTGAGATCAGGTGAACCCCCAGGTGGGACAGGTGATCCCGCAGGTGTCCGGCCGGGCGTGACAGCTGAGAAGGCGGAATGTCCAGTTCTGTTCGCGCCGCGGTTTGAACTGACCGGTAGTACGCCAGTGGTCGGAAAAACGGTGAAAGATTGTTCCAAGGACATTATGTATAATGTCTTTGATTGTTCTTACCACCATGTCTGGACATGAGATTACAGAGGGAAACGGTAGCCTCTATCAGGCTTCAGATGCGGCTGGAAAGAGTGGGAATTTGCCAAATAGATAGATGATATGCTAGGGGAGTTGGTTAGGCTCCTTTTGTGTGGACCCCGCATGAATTTTTCGAACTGATCAACCTTTTCTAGCTCTATGATCTGATACCTGAGTGATGAAACATTGTACAATCTTTTCCAACATTGACATTAAAAATATACGTATCCTCTTCTACTCAGTTAGACTATTGCAAAAGTTGGATCACTAAAAATCGCCATAAAGTCTAATAAAAAAAGAAAGATAATCCCTACCAACTGATCCTATATTTTCAGAACTAAACAGGAAACAAGATTTTCCCTGGCTTAGGGCTTGAAAGTACTTTTGCTACTACCTGCCGCTGGGGGGCGTTGCACTAGTTGCGGCAAGGATGCGTTCCGAAATGGGCACTGAATAGTCACAGTGGAAAGTAGAATTACCAAAAATATTCAAGACAAAACGATTTAAAATATAGAATCACCCACCATCCAGATTTCGCACTAGTCAGAGAAAACTTCGTCATCATGATTAATGTATCATTTTTTTTTTAAATGGAAGATTCTAGGAAGCATTTTGGTTGTGATGGCTGTCTATAAAAGCATAAACAACATAAAATACGTAGCTTTCGTATTTGAAACAAATGAACAAACGAGCAAAATTTACCAGAAAAAAGACTCAACTTCTGTTAAGAGCAACGTTGTCTGACGTCATTTACGCTTAAAACAATGTCTCTACTGTGTTTCAAATCATATTAGTCTTGCAATTGATATTTAGTAATGCTCAAGAACTTGCCATACATTATACCTGTTGCAATAAAGTTTGATTTGACTTTTCTCATTATTTTATTCTAATCAACCCTATACCACAGCATCCTGATATCTGTGGGCCAAAAATGCTATTTAACTGTCGAAATGCCTGTGTGTCATAGGCTGGTTCTATATTTATGGGTGGTACCCTAAAATAAAGAGACACCTTACGTAGCTTGTTTCTGGGCTATTGCAGACGCTTTAAATATGAAATGATGCGGAAAATCCGCTAAGAAATGGCATCAAATGTCAATATCAGACAGATGTCCTCATCTAGAATATTCTTCTTTTTGCTGCCCTAAAATTGTACTCTCTGGCCAATGGATACTGCCTGGCTAATTTGATACTGTCTAGGATCTGCTTGGAGATTACTAAAATTGCATTGGATACCTCCTCCCCTCCGTATTTGCACGGCTAATTGGTGGACACGGTGAGGTATTATCGTGAAAGATGTCCAGGTAGAGAGACACAACAGCGGACGTCAGCGCGCAGGTCCGCCCCTCTGATGTACCGACTGTTGACACACGGGCCACTACAGTCTTTCACGGTCGGACGGATCACTTCTCCGCCTCGCATTACACAGACGTACCTGTCCGCACCTGCTGGAGTCTACCTGAGGATCACAGATCGGGTCCTCTTCCTGTTTCCGCCTGATTCCAAGTGATAAATGTACGGCAGGTGGGGTGAGGACAGGTTTACCTGGTCAGGGGTTCGAATCCCGTCTAAAGTGTTAACAAACATTCGCTGTGGGCGGGCTGGCAAGGCGAAGTCATCTTGAGTTTCCCCTCGTCATCTGTGCAAGTGTGTGTTTCAGACGAGTTGAACATGTTTCCATGTACCCGGCTTTCAAACTCTGTCTGTCGTTCTGTCTGTCTGTTTGTCTGTCTGTCTACCACAGGAAAAGATTATGGGAAGGTCAAACACACAAACGGACTACCAGTGGACTAGCCTAATCTACAAGCGTAGCTTTTGGTGGCTGCAAGACAGTATCAAATTGGCAGAACAGTATCCATTTGCCACCCGAAAAAAGATACCAGTAAAAAAAGAAAGAAAAAAAAGCAACGTCTAAAAACACGTCAAAAATTAGCCAAAGACTATAACGAAAGTTTATTTATTTAGACTAAACCTCTGCTTGGAGAATAGGGCTAGCCCCCTGCTGTGGCGATTTCACAACTGTGTGGCCCAAGGGCTACTGAAATTGAGATGGACAGGACAGGACGTCATATGTTTGTGAAAAAGATGCTGTGAACAGGTGTTTCTTGTCGGCTTACCCCATCCCCTCCCATTCCCAGTCAGAAACACCTGCTATATTCGCCCTGTTGTTAGTATATGTATTACACTGTATTACATGATGCAGTACTAGTAATAAATGTAACGTAACCTAATGTTAGCCTCTACCAGGCTTCTGGAGCGGCATATACTGTTCTCCTAGCGCGGACCAACTCCCCTGGCATGTTATCTCTCTACTTGGCCAATTTCTACTCTTCAAGTCCGAAGCCTGATAGAGGCTAGGAAACTGTACTACTTTAGCGGACTCTCGCCCCTGGCATGTTATCAGTCTATTTGGTTAATTTCTACTCTTTCCAGCCGCTTCCGAAGCCTGGTAGAGGCTATATGCAGTGCTGGATAAGACTATGCGACCGTTAGTATGTTGACATTACAAATTTCATCTCTTAAAGACAGCAGTTGTTGACTGACATGGTATATATATAAATTCTTATTCATCAACCACATGGTGTGTTACGCCGAAGGGCGCGGTTATACCGGCTATACCGATACATGTGATTCAAACAGACGAGGCCTCCTAGTGAGGTGAAAAATTACTTTCCATTCAACAAACCCAGGCTTACGTGAACCACGTGTAGGTGTTATACAGTAGTGCGTGGTTTCTTAATGTTTTCTTATAGTTCAGCCATAAGAAGGTTCTATTCTTGAACCAGCAAATACAACACAGTACCTTTGCTCGACTTTTTGAGGTGAGAAGAACCTTCATGCCAATCTTCAGACCGGCGCCTCCTAGCATAGTAGCATAACATCCAAGCAGATCCTAGGGTGGCAAGAGACAGTATCAAATTGGTGAAGTTTTTCTAGAATTCTTGTGGCACCTAAGAAAATAATGCCATATTTTTTTTTGTACAAATACAAGTGATATCATGAGAGAAAAAAGTGCATTGTAAAAGTGCAGATTCTAATGGACCCTCTCTGGCGAATGGATACTGCCAATTTGATACTGTCTTTTCCTCCCTTGGATCTGCTTGGAGCAGGCTTTACGACTGGCTATTTAGAGGGGGGGTTATAAAGCGCTTTGATATCACTTATAATTGTTGTACTTTGGTCTGCTTAAAAAAAAAACAAACTTGGCTATAGTACCCTTGTATGTTCCTTATGTATGTATGTCTAAGTCAAGTAGTGTATCTTTTGTCTCCAATTTTCTACATACGTCTGTAATGTGTATGTTAAGTCTAGACCTGTACCTAGCCCGTCGACGCCGTGGCATGAATGTACAATAAAGGTATTTCACTATATGTAGCAAGGGATCCTAGGGTGGCAAAAAGACAGTATCAAATTGCCCAGGCAGTATCCATTGGCCAGAGAGGGTCCAATAGCGACCAAAAAAGCGGGCCAAATATGAAAAGGTAACGATCATCTCCCATCTGCTTAGAGAGTACGGGAAGGGGACTTTCCGACGGAACTTACGTTGGATGGTAGGATGGTACCCAGGCTATAGGCACTGAACACGTTTAACGTCAGGTTGGGAATGGGTATTACCACGATGGCTTTCCCATGGGCAAAACACCTGGAACTTACGCACACGTATTATTCCTACTGCTAATTATACCGCTGAGGAAGCATCATCATGCTTGGTGGTGCCTCAGAGACTTGCAATGCGATCTCCCGTTCCGATCAAACCTATGTTCTCAAGAAAGGTCACTGGTCCTCCCAAGACGTTTGTTTACGTCAGTGTGTGAGTTTGTGACTTTGGAGATAATGATCTATGGTGAACAATACCCGGAAAAGATGCTACACCTGGGAAGGCTAGTGGTACTGCACCGCGAGGTGGCGCTCGTCCTAAGACGCGTCACAACATTCAAGTTAAAATGGCGGCTTCTCTCAGTGCGTTATAATAATGTATGTAATAGTTGGAGTCAACAAGTCGCTGTGTTGTGTGGTGTGGGTAGTTGAGGGGGAGTGGGGTTAACGATGCCAGCCCGCCGTGTTTGGGGACGATAATGTGCCGCTTCATCCCAGAAAATTGCCGTCTCGCACGGAGTGAACACCTGCCAAGGTCACCAGAGGTCACGGCTGAGCGGCGTTGCCACTTCTAATTATGATCCACCAGTCCCGCAATTATCTAGTCCATCCAGTAGAACGTGCGTCATGCCGCATTTTAGCTGACTCATTTTGAAAGATTTGGGTCTCTCAAGGAAAAGTAGACCGTGAACCTGTGAGGTTGATTTGTGGCAGTCGTGTCAAAGGTCACTCGTAAAACAGCCTCACCCCCTCGATCCTTGTCAATCACTCGGGATAAGGAAATCATGCAGGGTCTTGATTTGTCAACAAATTAAAACCAATCATGAAAAAGTAACAAGGATCGCCCGAGTACCTTTTAACACTATAAACTCATTGCGTTTACTTCAATTCTTTTAGTTTGGTTCATTGAATGCTGTTGATATTAGTTTGGTCTTTTTTATTTGCCCATTTCGTCGATCTGCCAGTTGACACAGTAAAGTCTTTGTTCCACCAAGGCTATTTTTGGTGAGGTCAAGACGAAACAAGTCACGTAAGTTAAAAATGTGCCCTGTGGCGCTAACTTGTCAACTGCCATGTCATTCTAGTCGGCAAAGAACGTTTATTCAGTTAATAACTATATATGTGTGCGTTGAAACTAGAAAAAAAATAGAACAGTTTGCGTTACAACGAGAACATGTAAGCACAGTATTTGTGAAATATATTTTTATTCCGGATCGTTATGTATTACCCATTTTCAAATTATCATGTAGGCAAATCTATTTAAAAAGTAAATAGCTATTCAGTGATAACCGACTGAAAGTTATGAGTTATGAATAGATGCACGTTTACTATGTCTTTTTCAGAATTCATCGAACATAGTTACTATATACTGTACGAAACATATGCCAATGTATAAAATATGTGTTGGGGGGGTGCAATATTTTGACAGACCAATTGCAATGACACCAGTGTTACCAGATGTCACTTCTGCGCATTGCTTATACTACTCTCGTCCATTTATACATTTACTTATACAACTAAAAGCCGGAACTTCAGTTGCAAATGTCCCATATCTACCACTTAGGCAAAGGAAAAATTACTATAATTTTGCATCTAATTATAATGTCTCCGTTTTCCCTCCAAGACCTTGTCGGTCAAAGGGTCCTTGAAGTCAAGGACAAGGTCGTTTTTCCCGCTTTAAATTACACTCTCTCACGGTGGACAGCTGGTTTTGCCGTGCTGGGAGGGGGAAGACAGTACCGGTATTGTTGGTAACGCCGACGGTTTTTCTGTAGATATAGGTATAGTACCTACCCGCCATGGACAGGTGTTTACGTCTCAGGTAAAAATAGCGCTGTATAGTCAGCCCTTACCCACTTATTTCTTTTGAAATTTCAGGGTAGCAATACGAAATATATTCTGGATTAAGACATCTGCGTGATATTACTGTTATTTTTAGCCCATTTTCGGTATTAATTAACACTTGAAGCCTTGGAAATAGCAAAATTAAAACTACATGAGAACTCACTTTATTTTTTTAGCACCAGCCAAAAATAGCGAGAACCAGCCTTCGTATTTACCTAATAATGGCACATTGAAAGGATTCTCTACTCGTAAAATGCAATGGTCTTTATCTATGGAATGAAATGTATCAAATTCTTCATGTAAAGAAAGGTGAATAACTTTGAGCATCTATTACTATATATTTTGAAGAATCCACGATGAAAACTATGCTCAATTTTAATACTCTATATGTAGAAGTTAGGCTTCAGCTTGTATTTTAATCAATGTTTTTCTGGTTCCAGATTTTTCTTGAAACTGTAGACAGTCTGAATCGATAAGGTGGTCTCACAGCATCAGAACTAATGATGATGATTTCAGTGTTTTAGATTAAAGGCGCCGTGAATTATTGGTCTAGGCTAGGTCACAGTTAATGACTCTCCAAGCAGATGTTTCGGCTTATTATGTTTACCAAAGGAAAACATATTGTTTTTGCTACGTTTCTTCTTCTTCTCCAAACAGTGACCTCTGGCCTAACTGAACCAGACTGTCTCTCACCATGGTAACTGGTGTTGGGTTACATCATGTTGCAATTTTATAGTAGGAGGGATTTAGACTCCTGTACCATACATGGTATGGATGTGATTGAGTAAGAATTAACAGAGCAGACCATATGCTTTGCAAATTGTTCTAGTTTTTGACGTGTTTTAGTCGTTTTTTTTACCGGGCTTCTTTTTTTGTACTGGCATCTTTTTTACGCCGGCTAAACGTATTTATTGAACACGCACTGTTATGCCAATAATACTGACTTGCAGCCACCAAAGGTTGTGCTAGGAGATTACACAGTAAAGACATGTGAGGGCAGTGAGGCCGTACCCCAGTCTTTTCACAGAGAAAACGACATGAATCGATGTAGATTTCAGCCTAATCTCCAAGCATATATGGATAACTTATTAGGAAAGTGACGTTGTTTTTTTAATTTCCTGGTAACTGATATAATGGTATGTAGATGGTACGTATCTTGCTGTCGACGCCAAGACTTCTTCACAAACAAATTTACGATACCAAGTAACAACACAGTTCACTAGTTCTGTTCCGACGTCTTCGCGACTGGAATGGTGTCCAGGATGCAGACTTGTCACCCTAGCGGTGTGCACAAGTACTGCAGGCATACCAGGTGCTGGGACGTGTGACTGTTGCAGAGACAAGCGAATGGAATTCCGCCCTTCCTGTGCATCTAGGCGTTTCCTTCATCCGTTTAGAAGCTCTTACCTGATAAGGACAGTTGATAAGACCTCAGGAAAATGTGGTGAAACGTAAGACAGCCCCCAAGAGACCTAGTCACCCAAAATGTCATCCCCGGGCTAGTTTTAAGAAGTTTGCAGTTAGCTGGGAGTGGTAATAGGGAGTGGGAGCTTGGTATAATCTAGGCAAGGATGTTGGTTAATCCGCTGTCGATGTCTCGCTACTTGGATACGCTCCACCGAAAACGGATTTTCAGTATCGCGTATCATTCAGAACTATTGGAAAAATTCTTGTAATTACACTGAAAGAATACTGCTGTGTACCTGAACAAAGCATCAGGTACCGGTGCAGAGATTTAGGTACAGGTACCGGTACCGACGTGTAGGTACAGGTACTGGTACAGAGGTTTAGGTACTGGTACAGAGGTTTAGGTACAGGTACCGGTACAGAGGTTTAGGTACAGGCACGGGTACCGACGTGTAGGTACAGGTGCTGGTACAGAGGTTTAGGTACAGGTACCGATACAGAGGTTTAGGTACAGGTACCGGTACAGAGGTTTAGGTAGAGGTACCGGTACCGAGGTGTAGGTACAGGTACTGGTACAGAGATTTAGATACAGGTACCGATACAGAGGTTTAGGTACAGGGAACAGAAGGAAAGAGGTTTAGGTACAGGTACTGATACAGAGGTTCAGGTACAGGTACAGAGATTTAGGTAAATGTATCATGAGTACTGAGGTTTAGGTACAGGTATCGGTACCAAGGTTTAGGTATAAGTGTAGGTACCAAGGTACGTATCTCCAATGAAAAACATGATCGTGTATGTATATAATTCAGAGGCATTGGGAAATGAACGAGAGAGAGAGAGTCACGTAGAGAACATAACAGAAGAAAGAAAAGACGAGAAAGTTAAAAAAGAAATAGCTAAGAGATGTGATAGGAGGAAAGAAGTAAGCATAGTACTGATGAATTGTTAAGAAAGAGAAGAAAGTAAGGATATATGGTGAATTGTAGGTTATAATCGTTTAAAGATCGCTGAGAGAAGTGGAGTAGTCATTCGTCTGTTTGTGTTAGTGTGGGGCCGACGTTCTGTCATCCTGCATATCGCAGTGCGCTGCGCTCCCACAGGGAGAGTTTCCCGCTCCAACACTTCCCCTGATGCCTGGCGAGCGCGCCAGGTCGTCTGCCAGACCACACCTGGTGGCGCGGGCGGAGACATCGCGTCGCCAGCTGCCTTACCCGGGTCTGAGTCGCCTGGAATCTCCCAGCTCCATCAGCCGCGGGCGCCCGGGATAGCGGGGCGGAAGGCCAGCGGACCACGCAGCGGAAACGATTCGGGAATCCTCGCTAATCCCCGTAAGACCACCGGCAAATGGCGATTGGAGCCGATCGCGGCTGTATCGCGTTCAGTTCCCGCGTGACCTATTGTGTGGACGTAGTTTCTGGTATCGAGAACGACATTCTGATGTAGTAGGTTGAAGTATAGGATCATATTGCTGCTTGCGGGTAAACGTCCTAAAAGTCTTACTTCTTTGGAAGATTCCATACAGAGTTTCGGTGAAGGAGGAGCTAGCTAGCCTAGAACCCAGTCATGATAGGTCGCTAGTGATGGGGCAGCGGGCCTTAGCTAACAAGATAGCCTATACCAGGATTCATAAGTGGCTAGAAATAGACTGAAAATATGCCAGGAAGCGGCAAACTGTACTCCTTTGGCGGACCGACTCCCCTGGCATGTTATCTGCCTAGTTGGCCAATTTCTACTCTTTCCAGCGACTTCTCAGAAGCCTGCATGGTAGAGGCTACTAACTAGACGAGAATCCGGGCTAGGAAAGTTCTATATTGTAAACAATTATACGGTGGCAAAAATCAGGAGGAATAGGAACAAAATGGTCACAAGAATCACGCTAAATACAGACCATTATCCCAAAAAGACTGCAGCTGCTCCATTATTTTCTTCCTCTTTCAAGGTACATGTATTTGGATACTAGAGAATTCCTATTCACCTTTTCTGGCGATTTCGCGCTTATATAAAGTAAACGTAAAAAGTCCTACGGAACAACAGAAGGAAAGCGAACTTCTAGGACCCGAAAAAACAACTTGCTAATCGAAGTTTTGAGCTGGAGTTGGTTTGGCCTACCGAATAACGATAATATCGTTTTGCAAATCCATAGCTGAGGGGTTAGTTTCAATCAAAACAATGGTATACAATGTGGGCATACGCTAACTACTAAAAGAAAGAAAGGTGGAATACACAAATGAATAAAAAGCAGAGTAATCTAAATCTGTATTTACTTAAGATATAGAAAAAGAGCCTGATTTCTTTCCTGCAGGAAATTGAAGATGAATTGACCAAAGTTTTGTTGTTTAAACTCTTAAAACGTTCAACGGGGGGCAATGCCATTGAGCGAGCTGTCACTACTCTGCAAGCAGAGGTGTAGGTTTCGGCTTGTTTTTTTACGTGTTTGTAGCGGGCTCNCTTTTTTGTACTGGTTATCTTTANACCAGCCTAAGAAATGGTAACTGTCTGGCCGAGTTGATACTGTCTTGCAGCCACCAAAAGTTCTGTTTGGAGATAAGCTTAGCCTCTACCAGGCTTCGGGAGGCGGCTGGAAAGAGTAGAAATCGGCCAAATAGAGAGATAACTCAGTGGAGTTGGTCAGCTAGAGTACAGTTTGCCGCACACGAAAATAACTGTACTCTCTAGCGGACCAACTCCTCTGGCTTGTTATCTCTCTGTTTGTCCGATTTCTACTCTTTCCAGCCGCCTCCCGAAGCCTGGTAGATGCTAGATACGCTGACATTGCAGGCAACGCGTACACGCTGTGAAAGTTTTTCAGCACCAAGGACGTACCCAACCAGACAACAATACCGTCTTCTTTCCGTCGGGTTGCATTCAAACGTTTCATTCCATGACGTCTCTTCAACCACCGTACATACCACGTTCTTTTCAAGTAGCCCATGGATAGTTAACGACTAAATAGCTATCAAAAAAGAAATCCACCACATCTTCCTGATCCACGTGTCTACTGAGGGGTAGTAATTATTTCAACTAGAAGATGGTGATTAACCAGAAAGAAACTGGAGATGGTTTTGTCCAGTTGTTTAAATGAGGAGTCTAAAGGCTATCAGAAAAAATGATGAAAGTTTGACAGGATATCAGAGATCATTATGACTGAAGGGATGGAGCTTGTTAGGGATTCAAGGCATTTCAGTTTTAGATCAGTAGTCTCTGTCACTAATGGTCTTTTCTGAGGGTCCTTGTTAAGGGACGGTTACGTGGGACTGGATGAAAAGACCGGACGCAAGATCAGGTGAATAGAAACCTGAGACAGAACCAGACTAAAAAACAAATTATACAGCTGCAGAAAAATGATGATGCAAAATCCGTCTGTGGTTGCATAAAGTGTACTTTTACTGAAAAAAAAACTGGATATCAAAATAAAAACTTTAACAAAGATGTTATACACGGTCGCCCTGTATGAGAAAAGCTGTTTTGAAGCACAAAGTTACTCTCAACTTCAAAATTCGCGATAACTGAATGAAAAGTTCCATGACAAAGGTTTCCTTCTAGCCTGTAAGATACACTAGTCTTTTAGAATCGTCGCCATGTAGATATGAAAAAGCTTTCTAATAATCAGAAAAAAAGTTAATCTCCAGCCATAAGTTGCCGTATACTTTGTACAACTGTTACGTACATAAAGTTTATTCATATATACGTGCGTCATCGTACGAAAATCAACGAAATTTCTAGAAGGCAATTAGTCCGTTGAGTTAATTTTCTTCCCAGTGGGTTCTGAACCCGTGACTCGGAGAAAAGGCGAACTAGAGGGTTCTACCCTCGCCTAGTCAGTAGTAGGTTTAATTTGATTACTACGTTGAGGTGCCGCGGCCTGTATAGAACACCAGACGGCCTCTCCTACCCTGCCTGTCCGCTACAGTCCCTCTAGGCTCCCGGTCTCAGCGACATTAAACATCGTAATGAAATTAAATCTGATCTAATTCTCGTTGCGCCGGCCCGGGCCGCAGACAGTTTAATTTGAGCAGTGTCCCATTCAATCCGCACCGGTGTCGCATGTGGTAATTGGTGATAGTAGAATGGCCTCAGGGGAGTCTTTTCTGCTAAGCGTACGTGTGTTTCACCACGAAAAAATAAGTAAAAACAACATAGAAAATAACATATGGACGGATATATGAGAAAAAATCTGCGTCAAACAAGGAGCGTAGAAGAAATGGTAAAAAGAACCCAGGAATGAATATGAAAAAAAGAATATACGGATGAATATCTTCTAAGCGTACGTGAAAAATAAGTAAAAAAACATACAACATATGGGTGGATATTTCAGGAAAAATGCGACCAACAATGTACGGCAAACATTGAGCGTACAAGAAATAGTAAAAAGAACACAGAAATGAACATAGGAAAGAATATACATGTGAATAAGGTGAAGACAAATAAAACAATGTACTGACATATGTCAACTGTAACGACCATGTGTAGTAAAGAGAACAAAGAATTTTAAATATGAAAAAAAAATGTCGAGCTTAAGACTTACATGTAACTATCACAATAAAGTCTAAAAACGCTTAAATCCATTGCGATCACCAAAACAAACGTTCATACCACAAAAGTATTAATATAACCAAGATAGAAAAGAACATATTGACAAATATAAGACAAAAGTAAAACAATTTACAACAACTAGAGCGTAGGATTTAAACATCAAGTACGCCGAAAATAATCTATGGAAAAAATAATCATGAAAACAAACATTCATACCACGAAAAAGAAGAACAACATAGAAAAGAATGTATGGATGGATATAAGACAAAAATAAATATATTAAAACAATGTGTCACACCCAGCGTGCCAGATCTAACAACAAAGCCAGCGTTCGTATTGCAATTTTGCAAGACAAAGTAAAAAGCAACAAATGGATACATATGTGAGAAAAATATATATCCATCAAATAGTGAGCAACATGTAACAAACAAACAAACAAACACAGAAATAAGTAAAATGCTAATTGCACATGTCAAGGCAAACTGCCATACCGCACGAAAAATAGTAAAACAAATATATAACCGAATATGTGAGAAAAATATATCAATCGAAGAATGTGTAAGAGCGTTAGATGCAAAAAATGCTAATGCAAGTAAAAAAAAACTTAAAATGCTGAAATTAATTTCATACGTCGAAGTCAACGTTCGCATCGTATTTCAGAAATGTAAGAAATATAGCGATTGTTGCCATTTTTATGTACCCCTGTTTCTGTTCTTAACAAAGAAATCAATTGTGTATACAGTAATAGAAAAGCAACTGATATTCCGGTGTCATAATTTACACACAAAAAATCTGTACTACTGATCTTTTATTTCTCATACCAAAAATTCTGAATCTGATTTAGAATATAATCATACCATAATCTACGCAGCTAATCTTCTTTTATGTAACTTTTCAATTATGCTGTATCATTTTAAGGCTTAAGGTAACGAAATTAGAATGAGCAATTTTGCGATGCCGAATGAACCAAAACATACTAGAAAGAAATATTGTATGTGGAACATGGGAAATATGCAACAGGACAATTTCTGGACAATTTTGCGATGTATTTCGTAAAATAAATCTCACAAAATTTTGAAAGTGCTAATTATTATGATCCCAAGCAAAATTACTTTCGTCGCTGGTCTTGAATAATGTAAAGTTTAAACTACTACGAATAGAATAAAATGTCATGATTATTTTACATTATGAAAAGTTGTGAAAACAAATTGATTGATGGAAAGAGGAGAACGTTAAATCATGTACCGACGTGTCATCGGACCGCGAGCGCGTTCTCGATTTTTTCTGTGCCCAGATTTGCGGCAAAGTGCGGCAATGACTTGTTTATGAAATGAAGATACATGGTCACACATACGCCGTAATTCAGTTTCACCGCTTGTAATCTTCCCCGGGCTCCCGAACCTGTCATCGGCGATAAGAGAGATTTATCCCGCTGTGAGCTACTTCATCATCCGATCTCGCTCCGAGATGTGCCCGTTCGCGGCTTGATCTGAACGTACATCAAGGCGGCGGAGGCCGCTGAAAGACCAATGATGTGCTCTCTAAATTGAAACATCAGCAACCACCTTGCGTCGCCGGCTCCCTCAATGGTTTGTTACCCGCGCGAGAGAGATTTAAAGCGATGTTTCTGTCAAAAATCTATTGATCCTATTTGTTAAGGGAGATACGCGCTGCCCTGAGGGCACTGGGAATGGGAGTCTATAACCAAGCCACTTTTCCGCTACAGAAAAGGACGAGGCGAAAAGATAAAGTGAGCTTTTGTAACACCGTACCTTATGGAAAGCTGGTTTTCAAAAGGCGAGATACAAATAGTGGTTGATTCTAAAGGATGATGCATCTTCCTCCGGCTATCAGCGTTAGGAAACTTTGAGCACTTCATCATCCGAGGGAGAAACTTTTGTCCGAGGGACGTTAAGAAGTGTAAGGAGACCGTAAATTTTGGCAGGGGAGGCTAGAAAGGAAGGATCTTGTAGAAGTCGTACGTTTAAAAACCTGGTCTGGTCGCAGAAAGAGAACATCAATCGCACGATCCCTAGGTCTGCTCCCAGGTGCGTACTTGATGTACTGTTCTAAACCTCACCTACGAGGTGTTGAAGAGTTTAGCATCGCGATTTTCTCTCGAGATTTCGGGGTTACAATATTGGCAGGGAAACCTGGAAAAGTCTAACGCTTGACGGTTCTTTGAAAAGCCACTAGGTAAGTTTCGGAGTATTTTTGACTTAGTTCTGACCAAATACCACCGAAAAGGGTCTATCTTACAGAAAATGTCAAAGATTTCATTCTAGATAGTGTTAAAATCGTTTCATGGCTATGTAAGTTTTCAGTATGAAGTAACTTCCACGTTTTATATAATATCATATACATGTAGGACATAAAGGATGGACGTTACGTATACGCTGTTTTGCCAAACTTACCATGTATCGCAAGTAGAGTTAAAATCTTTTCCACACCTTTTGGTGCATTGGTCTGTACCTACCTCTTTCTGTATAGCCCTTAGGCCACACAGCTATGAAACCACTACAGCAGGGGGTTGGTCTAATAGTAGTGGTATGCGTTCGACTTACAGACTCTTTCTCATAAGTGCTAGGTACTGGGCAGTATGTACCATTTTAAAAGTCTTTGGTATGACTCGGCCAGGATTTGAACATGAAATTTCAGTAACACCTACGAATTAGGGTTGATCATCCATAACCTTCCAAAGGTTCGTTTTTGGTCGCTATATCTAAACACAAGCTATCAAGGCATAGAATAAACAAACAAACAAACAAGCAAGCAAAGGTTTCAAGTCAATTCAGGTAAATCTTTAAAGCTTAATCAATTAAGTAACTATCTAAAAATGTGGTATATACACACCACATGTTCACTGACTTATGACACAATTAACATTTTCATTTTCAGTATGTTACCTTTGACATGTGCCCTGAGTTAAAACATGGTCAATTCTACGAATTAAGTTAAATTGTTCACCATACAATCTGGCACTTAGTAATCTAACTATACAAATATATTTTGATCAATGAATTCTCGAGAAAATACTTGTCATAACAATGTCTTAACTATACCATCATCGATAACAGAAATATTTCTGCAATCTCATTGTCACAAGTTACATTCTTGCCACAGGAATCATTTTCAAAGTTTTCAGATTAATAGGACTAAAGGAGAAAGTGCCAAGTAATCATCTTTTCACTGGAGAAAACAAAAACTTTCCTTAGTTACTGCTTTAAAATAGATGCCTTCATCTCAAATGAAATGTTGTCTACATTATTAATATTATGTTTTTTTGTTTGTTTGTTTCTCTTTGACAAACAGAAACTGTCCGACTGCTGGTAAGTGACCAATGCGTGTGTGAAATTCATTCATTGATCGTAGAAGATACAGTTACTGAAAGTTTGCTATAAAAGTCAAAAGTCTAAAAATCAAATGAACACCTAGGAATCCACAAGAATGAGGGAAATTTTAGGCCATTTGAGAAGAATGAGAAACACTAAAATATTTCAAGCTTTGAAAGAGCCTCAATGACATTTTCAATTTCAGAGAAAAAAACCTATCCAAGTTTGGTTCTGTTTTTAAAATAGCTATTCACAGGAGGATAATTTGACAGTTTCCATCTTATAAGAAATTATCTAATTTTGATGAGTGAAACTACAAACCTTCACCTGACACAAGTGTCATTGTCCATTGTAAAGTCTCAAAATTAGGATTGTTGTATTGAGAAAGTTTCTAGAAAAGTGAGAATAAAACATTGGAAAACTGGAAAATATTTTCTTCTGGTCAATGATTTCTGTTGGGAAACTTTCCAGGACAATCCGCGATAGGTCAGAGGTCACTCTGCTTTGGGCTTCTGGGATACGTTCCAGTACCAGACCATCTGTAAAGCTATCAGCGCGTTGGCAGCTGAGGATACGACGTAGGTCATGATGAGGAGAGAGTCGCCGGTCTCCTGGTACGACGTGAAGATTCGTGCCACGGACCCCAGCGTCAGGAGGAACACCGTGATGGCTGACAGCTGACCGGTGTGACCCTGGCGATAGTTGGCGATGGCTTGAATCATCTGGAAAAACACGAGAAATAAACATGACGAGGTGTTGGTTTTAATTGTTGTTAATTGTTTTATTTTTTTTCCTGACAACAATGTATAATATACCACACTCCTGTACATTTGGGACTTGCGATAGTTGGCAATGGCTTGAATCATCTGTGAAAATAGAAGAACTTTATTGCATGACAATTACACTTGGTACAATGTGAAAATATGAGAAATAAAGATGAACTGTGATGAAGGGTGATATAGACTCAGTCATGTTTGTAACCATATTCTTAGAAGTAGACTGTTACTTCTTACTGTTTTTAACTTGACAACAATTTTGTAGACATCTGTGCATTTGGGACTACGTTGTAGATATCGTTCCCTGTAACTGTATATAATATTATTATGTAAATATTTTGTGTTGGGAATGCATCTATAGCAGCAACACCTGTGCTGTGCAATGTGAACCAGTCAGAGAACTGCCCTGAGGAAGGTGACAGACGGTCTCAGAAACGTCAGCTGAATAAAATGACTTGGTTGTGCAACTCCTTTTATTCAGTGATTTACCAACTCATGATGAAACTATTCCTGGAGATGAGCAATAGTTTTAGGGTATTTGTCTATTTGTTTGCTTGTGTTTACATAGTTATTTGAATACAATAGACTAACAGGAAATGGTGTAACTGTAGACTGACAGGAAGGTCAAATTGGAGGTCAAAATGGTAACAAAATGAGGAAGTGACAGTTAAATACATGTATGCACAGAATAGATGTGGAATTCACAATAATGAATAAAAACAAAATAAAATCTCTATATATTTGCAGAAATGAGAAAGCTTCCATATCTTGTTATGGGGTTTGGGACATAGATTCAATTGTTTATTTTCTGACATGTTTTTACTATCGTCTTCCAGCTTCAACAACAGTTTTAATGCACAGTCAAACTTTTACTGGTGACCACCTTAGAATAAGGACCACATGGACATTGTTACATTTCTTACATACACTATCATAGGGTGAAGTAGTGTTTGTGGTCGCTTTATTGTGTTTATGCATTTAAATTGTATGAGGGCAATTAAGTCATCATAGGCGTTCCACATCTGTGGATCATGTGTTGATCCTGTTTTACCGAACTCTTAAATACAACAAACAGGACTCATTATTTCAGTACCATGTGTCTAAACACCAGTCTATGTGAACTAGGGATGACACACAGTCCATGGGAAAAGTGTGGAGAGTTTGGACGCATCCTGGATTTTCCCTAATCCTGTGAAAATAGCCGATCATGTAAGCAAGCCAACCTGTGTCTCTGAGCAGGTGGTCTGAGACAATGACAACTTTGCGGAGCGGCATAAAATTGCTCAGCGGACCATCCTTTCCTCTGTAGTCCTCTCCCAGCACATGGGGTTATGTGATAAGGGTACTCAAAGGGCTTAACATGACGAGAGCCCACAGTAGGGTTACATATGTCAGAGCTAATGTCACCCTTTGGTGTTGACAAGATAGCCGGCTGGAGGAGAAATGAGATGATAGGGACGTTTCGTGACCAAGGCTCAGCACCGCGGCCGGGCCAGACAAAGACATCAGAGCCGGGGCCACACCGATGTTTGTTTTGACAATGGATCTGTTTGTTACACTTGTAACAACATTGGAAAGTCCTGGAGATATAAGGGGAGGCGTGTTTGTTTGGGTAGGATAAATGGACAGGTTAACGGGGGATTTTAGGGAGATTTGCAGAGGAATTTTTGTCGGCTCCCTGTGTTTCCCCCTTTTTCCTTGTTCCCACCGTTGTGTATAGTTAGAGTTTATGACCGCATGTTTTGAGGACGTAGTTTACTTTGTAAATAACATTAACAACACTGTAATAAATCAAGCTACAAGCAAACAAAACTTACTGAAGATGACAAAACATAAACTAAAAGTATGATCCATACATAGTCCAGTTGCGTAGGGAGAGTTTATGACAGCATGTTTCCAGGGTATACTGCCGTGTGCAGTTTCATCACACTCAGGCCAACAACATATAACACGTCGAGAACAAGAAGACACATAGCACGGCTCTATCGCCGCCCAGTTTTCCCGTCTCAGAAGCCGACAAGCTAAGCAAAACCTCGCCGCTCATCCCCACACCTGCCTGGTGCAGCGCTGATGCCCACAGGAGCTTGTTGTCCACTCCAGAGCTTTGTCCAGCCGCTAGAACACACCGACCCGCGTGTTATCAGCCTCACGCCATAACTGTCTCATTCGTCACCTCTTATTGTGCCAAATTTCCACTCTAAAGCCACAAACTGGGAGTCTTTAGCGCCCGGAGTCTCGGCGTTGATGTTCTGGCTGGTCGGAGCTTTGTTGCGGTGCGTGGCCACCAAACATATCTTTGGCTGGCCACGGTTTTCTCATTCATCAAGGAGAGCTCTGAGGTTTTGCATGGGTGGCATGGGAGGTTTGGCTTAGGACTGATAACACTAGGAAAATGCCATGTCCAGTTTTGTGCTGCGGACACTGGTCTGTCAAAACTACTCTCCTAAATGAATAACACAAGGTGTTAAAATTATAACGTATCCAAAAGCATATCATGGTGAATCTAAGGTTGAAAAATAGGAATGAAATTGTGGAAAGTTGTGCTTGCCCTAAAATGTTAATGACTGCACCACAAGATAATTATAACAGACAATCCAAAGTTTTTATGGTGAAATATAATGCCCAGCACTGAGGTTTAAAACTAGGAAGAAATTGTGCAAAACTGTGCAAAAATTCTTTATCATTATGAAAATGATAAAGAATCCTGTCTCAAAAGTTGATTACTATACCACAAGATACATGAAATTACAATATTATAGAATATCCAGATACTTTTCATGGTTGAACATGACTAAAGCAGAAGTTACACAAACCAAACTTGTGGCAAGTTGTGCTCTCACGAAAGAATCCTGTCCGGAAAGTCAATTTCTGTGCCACAAGATAATTACAACAGAGATATCCAAATAGATTTCATGGTCGAACATTATCAGAAGTAGGAGTTAAAAAAACTGGACTTGTGGCAAGAAATATGCTTGCACTGGTGCTATGTTGAATCCTATGTTGAAAGTTGATTACTGTACCACATGATAATTACAACAGAATATCCAAATATTTTCCATGGTCAAATATATAATGACTTAAAACTTAAAGCAGGGGTTAAAAGACAAAGTAAGTGTGGCGAGTTCTGCTTGCACTAAACAATCCTGTCTTGAAAGTCAAAATCCTGTCTTGAAAGTCGATTACTGTGCCACAAGATAATTTTCAAATTTTCAAAGAGTTTTCACGACTAAAGCCGAGGCTAAAAGTGGGAAGGAATGGTGGAAAGTTGTGCAGGCGCTCCAGAATCCTGTCTGGAAAGTTGATTACGGTAAGAAAGATGGGTGGAACTCCGTAGGCAGGACCCGCTGACCCCGTCACGCAGCGGGGTCTGTGCTTCGCCCGCGCGCCGTTCCCTCGGCTGCCCACTTAAAGGGTAGATGGCAGAGATTCCGCCCCGCTATTACCCTATCTGTACCGCCATGAGTTACTGTTATGGTCTTCCGCAAGTCCCGGCGGTGGCAGGAAAGTAGCGCGCTGGCAGGGGTCACGGACAAACCGTGGTATCTCCCCACCACAATATGGTTTGTGGGTCAACCATGAATGAAGCTATCAGCGAAATGTATGTACCGAACACGCCGGGTTTGTTGAAGTCCCAAATTGCAATATGTAAGTTTTTTATTACATCTGTACCCTGGAGTAGCGGGCTTAGAGTTGTGATGGACCACGGAGCAGTTTTAGAGGCTGTGATAAGTGTGAGGTAGTTGGTCATTGCTGTCAGAAGCCAGTTGCACTTAATTGTTCGGTGAAATCCACTGATTTTTTTTCAGTACATCAACTAGTAGGTGACAGTGTTATATGAGCTTTGGGTTAACTTTGCAAACTGAGACAAACTTATTACATAAGCTCTCAAACGGTCTTAAATTAAAAGATGCACACGATACAGTCAAGTTTATGGCAGAACTAAGAAGAGACAGTTTTGCTGTTGAAAAGATACCACCATAATTTAGTTAACTCTGATCTTGTCAAATGCCGGTACAATTCAAGGCAACAAATCAGATCACAGCAGGTACTTCTTAAATGTAACATGGCCTCCTATTGGCTGCCCAAACTTTAAATCTGAAATGACTCTCATTGGCTAAGGAGCCTTCTGCTGGTTGATTGGTCCCACAGTTGATATAAGTAACCAATTAGAAAGGATTTAAGTTCTCACTATACGATTGGCTGAGAGGACTAACTTCATCTGAAAAAAAAAAAAAACACTCACTGGACGAATAAAGTTTATAAAGTTTCATCTGAGAGTCAACCTCCCTTTCGAGTCAAGACACACACTGATTTATAAAAGCAAATTATATAGATTTCAGCCACCTTTCTTAATCAGTTAATTTGACTCAGTTGCTTTGTAAATAGCATTAACAATACTATCATAATGATGACATCTAAAAATTCAAACTCAAGCTACAAGCAAACAAAATTAACTGAAGATGACAAATCAAACTAAAAGTATGATCTCTGCATAGTCCAGTGCATATTCAAACAACAGAAATCCCCAAGCAGATTTTCCTTTACAAAACAAACCCTGACCTCAGACTCTCAGTGGGAATCTGATCCCATACCTCATGTCCTAATTATCATCATTACAAAGACATCAAACCAAATCAAAAATGGACTGCCGTCTGTCCAGTTCTTGATTGGGAAGTCGTGGATTTGTAAAGCCGAGCGGAGAGATCGAGCCAGCCTGTCGCCAATCCAGCTAACCTGTCTGACCATCCTACAACCTTCCCGTGACCTCCCCTTTCAATCTCGGGTTCTGTCTCATCACTGGTGTCCATTATGCCCATTTCCCGTTATCATATCAGCTATCACCTAATATAATATCAGCTCGGAAAATATCTCCGCCAGGTATCGGGGTCATCCACAATTCAATCAGGACGGAAAAAGGGGGGGTGACGAATGCCATTACCGTAGGTCAGCCCTGTGGTTTTAAACAAATGGCGTTATTAAGAGAGGTCTAATTTCGGGAGCCCGCTCCGAGAGATGTCGCAGGATCATCTTACGGTAATGGAGGAGTTGGCGAGGTGGTTGATGGCGGAGAGGTGTGGAAGGAAATGAGATCATCCAAGCAGACCGCCTTCACTCAAAACCCATCTGGTAGAGCTGTCAATCAAATATCTCAGTGGAACTAAACATTTAGTTTGGCCAATCATCTGTAAATTAAACATAGAGTAAAATTGTATCTTTTACTAGTGGAAAATTGTCAACTTTACATGAGGATTGTATGTATTTCTAATGGTTTAAAACAAGAAGATTTACTAGTTTTCCAGATTTCTAAGTTCTCAGTTGTAAAAATTGTCATCTTTGAGATAAGACCTCTGTCTCTATTCCATTGGATGTGAAGTGTAATGTGGCTTTGCAAACAGTTGAAGTGAATCTGTGTTGGTAGAACATATTCTAAAGCAACATTGAACTACAATTCCAACACAAACATTGCCAAAATTTTCAATGGTACAACTCCAGTCTTTGCCAAGGCATGTCATTGCTGCAACAAAGAACATTGTTCCTTGACAAATCCTGGAGTTGGGCAGTCAAAAATTTAAGTATGTCAAATGTTTGTGATGAAAATTACAGTTTAGCCTTGTTTCTGAATCAGAACCATTTATATACTCCAGCCTAAATGACTGATGATGATGGGAATGTTGGAAAAAGGCCCCCTGACACCAAATACTCGTAATTATCTGTCAGAAATTATAGCTGGTTTGGGAGAGATAACAGGAAAACTGTGTACAAACTGGGATGAAGATAAATGGATTGATAACCCTTTCAGCAGCTGTCAATCACAGCTCATTTGCATAAGGTGGATGAAATCGACATCTAGTAACAGTATGAATACAGCCAATCAATGATCTGAAGTATGCAATGTACAATTACATCAAATTTCATTATGTACTGACAGTGTACATGTATATTTGTGATACACTCATAGACATGTGACCTTATGTGTTTGGAGAAGAAGAAACTGAGCAAAACCAATGTGACATAATAACGATATAAGTTATTAACTAGAGTTCGATGATCTCATACCTCCATGACATGTGTATTGTTTTCATAAATCTTACGCATGGTGATGACCACCTGTAATTGGCTTACATTTTTCACCGCATATATTCAAATCATATGAGGCCATTTGCATATATTGTATCAATTGATCATACTCTCCACCAAATGACAGGGTTATCTTAAGAAATAAGGCTATTCTAGCGTTTTCTCATAAATTATGCAAATGAGGTCCTGATTGACATAAATTATGTTTAGTGATGTTCACCTTCACTAAACTTCCAATTATGGCAAGTATTAAATTCCCAGCAGTTACTACCATAAAATTGTACCAATTTGCCATTTATTATGCAAATTAGGTCTTCCTTTACATAATCGATATCTGCCAATGATCTTGTCGTTCTCACTAATATATGTCTATAGAGTTTTATAGCCCTAATATGAAATACAGCTGATTTATAGAATTTCCTCATTAATTATGCAAATTAGATCCTGATTTGCATAATGATATTTTTATTATGTCAAGCATCACTTAAGCTACCTACATACCAAAAATCATGATGATCCATCAAACGGTTGTTCAGTTATCCTCTCTCGAAGATTTTCAAAGAAACCACCCTGCAGTTCCAGAACAAGCCGCTAGGGGAACCAAACTAATGTGACTTCTTCCCGAGGACAAGAGCTACCTTCCATCCAAATTTCATGACCCTAGCATGTCCAGATCGCGAGATATCAAAACCGGAAGTTGCGCTGCAGTACCAAGGGAAGCCACTAGGGGGCCCAAAATCTAATCATTTCCAGTTTTCGTCACACCCTACCAACACACCAAGTATGAAACCAATCCATCCAGGCGTTCTTGAGTTATCTTGTTGACCAACAGACTGACAGACGGACAGACAGACAGACGGACAGACGGACAGATAAACGCAACTGAAAATATAACCTCCATGACACATTTCATGGAGGTAATGAAACCCTGTGATATGGCAGAAAGTCTGAACAAAAAAACAAAATGTATTTTTATTATAACTTTCGTTCATTGCATCCAGCTTGATGTTTGCAATTGGCCTCAACATGCAAGAACTTCCAATAAATATGTCATCATTAATTCCTGTGCATCTTGTAATATTTTGACACAGTATTTTGGCCATTTGAATACTTTTCAGTGTACCTACTCTGTTTTGCAAACAGGCAAATGATGTGAGCTGTACAGACCAGTCCACCAGCCTGTAGCCTAATGAATGTTGAAGGGGACAGGAAACAATTTGTTCCTAGAATTAACGACCATCTCCACACATGTTACCTTAATGGCCGAGAGACGCAGCTTAACGAGCTTGACTCTTCAGAGGTCACGGTTTTCCTTGGACTTCCCAACACTCACTTTTTATATTGATTACCTCCTGGTGGCCATCAGGGCTTGTAAAAGGTGTCTTTATTGCAAGGAACGGCAGGAAAACGCCCTACCACCTACTTTTTTGGGCCCATACTTCTCCCTTTATGGTTCCTCGGAGTTGTAAAACTTGTCTCCGCGTACTAAACGTCCAGGTTTATGGGCAGTTCCACCGTTTTACAAGGCCGTAACCAGCGGGGTACAATGCCACTCGGCCCAGATGGTCATTTTGGGACCTCCCGACACCTGACACCGTATTAAACACCGTAACGTTAACGCGGGGAGTGGCCGGTATGAAATACGTTACGTCGCACAATAGTACCCCGTTGGGTACCTTACTCCAAATACCGCCATACTTCACCGCGGCACAACTCTGGGCGGAATTAGGCCCCGCGACGGATTTATCGCGGTCATAATGGGCGTGCGGAGAGGCGGGCTGGCGAACGTTATTTGAAATCGTCCCGGTAGAGACGGTTACCCCGCGGGCACGGTTCCCCCCGCGGTACGCTGGAAAGCGGAGAACATTCAATCCGGACGAATCAATGGGAGATATATAGCCCGGATGGGGGCCGGAGTGAAGTGGTACATATTGTCTGCCGTCCCGCGGGCACGTTATGATGATGCATGAGTCTATCGTCCCTCCCCCATGAGGTAGCCAGTGTAATGGGGGTTATTTCTCGCCTGCGGGCAGAACATTGTGACCGCCGCGCGGGCCTGACCTGGCCGGCCGAGATTAGCTGACCCTATCTCCACAGATTACCCGCAGAATTTATAACAATCCGCGGATAACAGAGATAAATTATGGTGTGGTAACCCCCTCCCTCCCGCCTTTGTCTGTGTGAGGAAATGTTACGGAAATATCAAAATGTGTGCACATTCCTGGAGCACTGATGACTGGGATGGGTCAGGGAGGGTTTGGAGAGCCTTTTGTGAGCAGAGGGGGCGGTATCCGTCTTGATTTGTTTGAACACTTGTTCCCATTGTCTGAGAGTCCGAAAAGTGGTCAGGAAGATCGCGGTAATGTGGGGAGCACTACTTTCTAAAAACAGGGTCCAAATATCAGGTCAACAGTTTGATTAGGGCAGCCGGGAACTTGTTAGGGTTCCAGCAAAATAAAAAAGGACATTTCTGAATGTTAATGAAATGAAAATTGTTGATGGATTGCCCATGTATTTGATGATATTAACCCATTCTTCAAGATACAAACAATCACTCAATGTCTGAGTTTGATGATGTAACTTAATCAGACTCAAAATCCCAAAATGATGAAACTACAAACATCTTTACACATTCTTGAGTCGGAAGAAAACTGTTGAATGTACTACATTCAAATTTTCCATCACTAAACTTAAGGTTGACTTTGAAAAGTGTATAAGCACCAAGAAACCTAATTAAAACTTTAAGTCCAAACTGAAGTCTTTTGCTGGCATTTCAATCAAGACATTAAAATGTATATACATACAATACAGCATCAACGATTCAATGGCCAAAATAGTTAGGCTAGGAAAAACAAGATATCAGGGGGATATAACTTTGATTCCTCGGATTGCATTTGGCCAGACATCTAATATCTAAAAATGAAAAGTCCCTATAACAATATTGGCTGTGAATTTACTTACATGATTTTGTTTTTTAAATTGGTTTGATTCAGTAGCTTTTATCCACCAACACCAAAGTTTTAGAAGTAGCTCTCATATCATATGTTTAGTTGTTAAATTGTCAGATATCAATTCATAAAAAAAATCATATAAAGAGTTTGAAAATTCATTGCATCTGGAACAGGTAATGCAATTAATAAAAGTTTCCTTTGTTGTGCTACATGGACCATTTTTATCATTTCAACTACAGTAAATAAAAATATGATGATAACCAACGGTAAGAGTTTGCAAAAATGCAGGGCTCCAAATAGTTTTCCTGTTACTTGCAATATTTCAATAGTTAATGTCAGATTAGTTATGTTTACCTCCTAGTGCAATTTGCAAAACAGAAATTCATTAAAACACCATTTAAGTCACAATTTCTTTGATCATAAGTCGATGCAGATGATGAAATCGATGTATCTGTATCTGTAAAGCCGGTACTACTGTATATTACCGCTTGGCATATACACACAAGCTTCTGTATCTGTATAGCTGGTATAACCAGCCTTTGGCATAACACACAAGTTCCCGTATTCAGTTTGTAACTGTAAAGATGGTATAACTAGTAACTACCCTTTGGTGTAACAAACCAGTGTTACATGCACAAATGCACGATAGTTCAGTTTCCTAGTAGTGTTGTCTTACTGCCATACATTGTGGCATGTACAATTGTTGAGCAATTCTCATTCATTCATTCCATTCTTCCATTTTCATTCAGTAACACTGCAGGTGGGTATTCTATTTGAATGTTCATTCATTCGCTTTGTATTCATTTATTCAATCATTTGACCATTCATTCATTTTCATTTAATCACATGAATATTTTGCAGGTGGTTATTTCGAGCCCTGCTACAGTATCATCCTCGCATCAGAGTGACTGGGAGTTAATGTTAAGAGCGGGAGTCAGCTGTGTCTGAGTCAATCTGGCTCAGGTTTCACCCATAGCGCGGTTTATCGTGTTTTACATGCCGTCCTTTCACATTCAAATGCGGCGTGATAGGAACATTACGTCCCCACAATGCAGGTAATATGGTTTCATTACCCCCTGCTCAAGTTTAGCATATTTCAAAGGGAGTTGTTAGCTGCAGATTTGTAATGTAACACCGTCATTACGCGCTCCCACAAGCCACATATTACTCCCAGCTAAGGGCCCACAATGCCCAAATCCTATGGTCCTTAACAAACTAATGTTTGTGGGCACAATAGACCAGAATTTATGATTAATAATAAATGAGAAGAATGAGTTATCTCATTCGAGTGAGGATCTCCCAAAGCGCTTCTGACAAGGTTGCAGGGTAACATGAGACCAGGTCCTTTTTGGATCGGCATACGCAGGATTTCCTACGGTATATGAGGAATACTTTCATACCAAAATTGCAATATTAAAATGGCATCTCTAGGGATCTACAGGGGTGTATCAATTGAAAGCCAGGGTACAGACTATAATTGGTTGAATTGATTATTAATACAGTGTAAGCTCATATGGCTAAAGAAAAAGTATCCCTTCATTTTCTATGATTCAAAACTTACGTTTTTCAGTAAAAACACCCTAATGCATATAGTACATTTTGTATGTGTTAAAATGATTAAAATGTGATTTTGTTGTATTAATATTTTCCTGAATTGAATGAAGGGTCATTCCAAATTTTTTAACTAAACAGTCAGAAACTACCAGTAGGTATTTTTTCAAAACATTACACACTAATAGAACAGTTTCTATACAAGAGTAGTTTCCAGTTCGCAGTATATATGGTGGGGAAAGTTTGACAGTTTATGATTTTACCATTTTTGCTCTCTTGTATATTACCAACAGTGGCATAAATCATGATTCTGACATCATGTTTGAATCATGCTCTGTTATACATGCTACCTGACTTATTCAATTATGTTGTGACTAATATGATACAAGTCTACCATATATTCGACATGTGAGTAACAAGGGAATTGCAGATTTTGGCCAAATTGTTAAACTGCAAAAATTACCAAACCCTAGGAGATACCTTTTGCTTCTACCATGTGTCAATCAAAATGGTTTCCATGGTGATTATAATGACAATATTACTTACATTTGGCTAAGAAAGAAAGTAAAGACTTTTAGTAATACAATATTCGTAAAAGTTGACATCAAAAACTTTAAAAAATTCCACCTGCATATACAAGTGACTGCCAGTAAAATTATAAATTTTTCATGTCTACTTGTACTAGTCCATGTACTGGGTTTATACAAATGCAGGTGTATGTGGATTTCATTTACCTGTATTGCCCGTCACCACCTATGAAGTATAAAAGAAATAACAGCAATGGTTTCTGAACAGTTTTTAGCATGATCCATACTTCTCAAAGTCTGAGTGGTGCAGGTAAAACTTGTCTGGTGCAGGTAATTTCCAATGTTACCCATACTGGTGCTGGTAATGGTATGCAGAAAAAAAGGTATTTCGAGCCCTGTATACGTCAAAGACTAAATTAAGACAATGATTGATTGGTGAATCATGCCTTTTTGCTGCCAAAGGCTTCATAATGACTCACAACAAATTTCTAATCCATTAAATACACATGTAAATATATACATGTAAACATAAGTGAATGTATCATGTAACATAACCAATGTTTCAACAATGAAATGCATATACATTGCTTGTTCTTTTTTTACATTGAAATTATAAATTCATACAAATCAGAACAATACTAACTCCTACAATCTGAGACATATTTGACCTAGAAATAAAAATGGATTTTTCTAATGCTAGATATCCCCTTGACTTCTGTTCTCAACAAGTAAGTACTATTACTTTTAGAAATAATTTCCAATTTCAATGCATTATTGATACCATAAATCAAACCATGACAGTGCATATTGGGGTACAGACCTCTGCCTTGAACCATCTCTCTTCTACCTCCATGCTTGAACAACCTAGGAACCAAACTTAGATCCACTTGGCCACTATAACAGAGGTTCAATTCAATTCACTCATCTTTAACCATACACAGTCAAGCTGCTTTACTCAATGCAAATCTGGCACAAATGACATATAGAAGAAAGAAAATTCAATGGGTCAAAGCTCTCTCTTATGCATGTTATTTTTCCAAAACATTGGTGTCATAAAGTGGGTTATAGACAGAGACTATAACCTCATTGGTGTCATGTTGCAAGTTGTAGGTGCAGGTGCATGTAGTTAGGTAAAACACACCAGCAACACCATGTAACTTACTGTAAGAGTTAGGCAATACACACCTGCACCACACCTGTACCATGGATACAGGTAGTACTGCGTACTTAGACATAACATCAGTTATAGGTTGTACCTGTACAGAGGTCTTCAATGATGATAGAAATAGTATACAAATTATTACTTTGAACTATCAGTATCTCATGAAAAAAAAACCTACTTGGATATCAAATTAAAAATGGTCAAAATGTCTTTATCCAGCGCTAAATTTTGAAATTCTAATATTTGTAGTAGAAACTACACAATTTCAACTTGAGTGTGATTTTATTCAGGTACAGTGCCGGTGCATTATGATATAATTCGTAATAATGTCAAATAAACCAATGATTTGCAAATAATGATTATTTACAATCCTCAACTAGGTATTATGAATATCAGCTTTTTGAATTCTGAAAAATGAAATTGTGTAAGAATGCTAGTAACTAGCTAAAAAATACATTTTGTAACTGACAGGGTAGCACAAATACTGGTCCTAGAAATCTGATTGGACTAGTTATCATTATAATGAAGGGAAATAATCATGTAACTATTGCTAGAAGTGTTTTAGATTTTGATGCTTGCAAAACAGTTCTGTTGCCTAAGCGTGCATGTATATTCACTGTATAAATAAAATGAAATGAAAAGCCAATAATTATGTCATTGGGGTGATTATCTCTCATCATATTCCAATTAACCTAAAGCTGTCAGAAAATCTGCTTAACATTTGATTGTGATTGATTTGTGTCAAAACTATTTTGAATCATGGGCTGGTTCTAGCTATTTTATTAGATGGTAGCAAAAATGAATGGACTCCTCACATAGCTAAATGTTTGGGGGCTATTTCAAAAGCTTCCAGTATGATTTGCAGAATGATGCAAAAAAATGAACGGACTCCTCACATACGTCTGACCGTTTCCAAAACCATATCCAGTTGCTTGAGTAACTGCTTTTTGTCGACTCCTCACATAGCTTGTTTGGAGGCTATTTCAAAAGCTTCAAGGACGAAATGGTGATGAAAATGTCGGTAAATGTTAATATCAAAAAGATTTTCTCATCCAGAATAGTTCATCGTTTTTGCCGCACTGAAATTGAATTAGATGTCTGTTACATTTGATTGTGATTGATACATGTCATAACTGTTGACACCCCAACCTACTGTCCCCCCCCTCCAGGTGCTAAAGAGGTGTAAATTGAACACCAGGGGGTGGGGCATTATCCCCTCCCCAGGGGGTTACACACAATCCAACCTGTCTCCAAGCTGTTGCCCCTAAACTCCCTAATCACCCCCCTTTGTTTATATTCATCCCGGGGGCATTTAAGCCACAAACTGGAAATCTCCCAGATTAACCACTGCCGACCCTCTTAAGAGGGATTAAAAACAGTATTATCCAAAAAGCTGTGGATTACAGTTTTTTTTTAAAAAGGGTGGATATGGGTGTATGGTTACTGAGTAATAGTTTTTACAGAAATATGGGTTAGAATGGATATAATAACATACTGATTCAAAGAGTTATCAACTGATACACATATGGCCATAATGCAAATGGGGGTATTACATTGTTAGTAAGGATACTTGCAAAATGTCATATTGAATTTTGCTGCAGTTAAAATGAAATATGTGTGGTGTAATAGGCCTATCACAGCAACAGTGTTCATGATACAAAAGCTTTTCAGAATTTTTTTGTGACCTAACACAAAATAAGGTAAATACTAAATGGATGATTGTAATTTTTAGTTTTTTTATGACACTGTGCATTGAAAACTGTAAATACATGTATCACCATTCTGTACTGGACCTGAATTTTTGAAAACAAGAATACAAACTTCCAGCTCTTTCTACAGAAAGAGAAAACTGTTACTATTATCAACCAATCAAAGAATCATACCTCCTTGTATGAAAAGAAGGAGGTACATAAAGTGATTTTAATAATTCTCCAAAAAGTAACTTTAAGAATATGTGATCGAGAGAGAAAATACAGACTGAGACTATTCCACACAAAACCTGAGAGATGATTTTTGAGAAGTTTTCAACATACAAAATTTTCTGACGCATCAATTAAACATTGCCCATTTTCTGATTTGTCTTATAATAAAAAAAAAATTAATCTAGCACCCTCCCTTCCAAATCATTTAGAACGTTCTCAGATTCTGTGCAACTCACTCACTCCCCTGCACACAGTTGACATATTCCTGCAAACAGGACTTTTACAGACCAAATATACAATTCAAACCCACTCTGATACATGGCGGATACTTTGTAAATATAATGACAAACAAAATGACAAATCGTCACCAAAACGTAGTAAAGTGAAGAGAAAAGAGCATTTGGTGCAGCGTTTATTGGAAGATGTTACTGCAAGTTTGAAATATCCATATAGCAGACTCCCTCCTCCTTTACCGTTCTTTGGTGGCATTGTACGCTATCGTTTGGTCGTTATAAACAGATCAATACCGGCCCAGCCGTTAGGGGACACAACAGGTGCTGTTTCATGTCGCCGCTACCAAAACTACAAAACACACATCAAACAAAAAACCCAGGAATGCCAACAACAGATAAATCTCCCGAACAACACGGACAAATTCTCCAACAACGATAACCTCAGAAGAATCGACGGAGGTAGCGGTGGAGTAAGTTTCTCAGCGTGGGGAACGCGTACGGACCGTGTTACCACCCAGGATTCGGAGAGCGCGGGAATTAGTAAATAAACAAATAACCTTCTTGAAAAGAAGGCGGTGGATGGGGCTCTTGAGAGGGAACATGGATCAGTCATTACGTGGAGTTTTGGGTCAGGACTGTCGGCTGAAGTGTTCGCCACCCCAAACATTGTAAGGTTGGAGAGTCATACAAGTGCCACTCAGCGCCAGATGGCATTTACCTGTAGAGTCATTACAGGATCCTCTCGGCAGAAAATTAGCAGCCCGTTCGGCACCTGGAGATTCAGCTGAGATAGTGCTGGGGGTACTCGAGTGCTCTTTAGGGTGTGAATTGGGCCTTGAATCTGAGAGCGCCAATGTGGAGTTGGTTTGCAAAGCACCTGGTCATATAACTGTTGATACAGGCGTAAATCTTACACTTCAAGAGGGAAAATAGGGATAAAATCAAAAGCTTTATGATTTGATAGTACGAACTGTACAATTGACCACCTGGCCAATGTGACCACTTTTTTGTAGTTCCTTACTTCCCATTGACACAAGCATTAAGAATCCTGTGTGTAGTGACCACCTGTCCACATACTGACATAGACGGATTTTTTCGATCCCTTGAGTGGTCTTCTTTGCTTTTTGGCAGTTTTGTGAAATATCTCCTGTTCCTCCTGTTTTTCATAGACTGGTAGAATTATTGATATCAATAAAATTTGACAAATGCATGCATTAAAACAGATGTTTTCTGAAATGACATCTTCATCATAGTACATGATATTTCAGGCACTCAAACGTTGTACTGAAAAGCTTTTACATTGTACAGAGTACAAAGATGAATTATCAAAAGCAAACAAAATTGAAGTTCCAAAAACAGTGCCTTTTTTGCACAACTGCCAAGATTTCTTATTTGCTGAGTAAAAAAAAAATACAATTTTTTCTGTAAAGATTTAAAACAGAATTCTGTTCAGAATATTTAATTACCCACAGTCCTCGCTGAGGTCATCCTGTGACTTTGACCTTTGACTCCACACCTGACCCGTGTCATTCCAAAGGGGTGACACGTACCAAATATTTGGGGCTGCCGACTCGGTTCCGGAAGCACCGCAGAACGAGTCAATATTATGGGTACACCCTGTCTTCCTGATGTCTGACCACGCTGTCAATCATTGCAGCTATCTCGCGCACGGTGCCAGGGAAAATATTTACCGAAAGTATCCTAAGTTGGCGGCTTTGGGGTCTAATTCTGTTTGTGTGTGGATCCCGTTTCGGGCATCTTTCATGCGCACACGCCCCATCGCCTGTGGACACACACCGAAACAATGGCCGCGATCCGAGACAAACATCGCACAGAAAGGCAGGTCAAACACCGAGTGTGAAAGGCCCACAAGAAATACACACTGACACAATTAAAGAACTACCCAAGGTGTCTGTCAGGCGAGGGCTCCCCTGGTTTGATTGACGGGCGAACAAAAGACGGGGTGACAGAAATCCCCGGTAAGCAGACAAAAAACAATTAGCGGGAAAACAGAGGATCTTCTCGGAGGGGAAGCACAAATACAAACAGGTTGTGGGTTATATGGGATGTGTTGGATGGGCTATTTATAGAACAGGTGTAGTACAGGACAGGTAGATTGGGGGGTGTCAGATGTGGAGACTGTACAGAATGGGTAGTATCTGGTTCTGCACTCTCTGTGGATTAACATTCTTCCTGCTATCTAACCCAACAACAAAACCCAGACCTAGAGCAGATATACTGCTACAGTCACCGGTTCTGTACTAGGGCCTAGGAAAATAAATTGTGTTTCCTGTTTCCCAACCGACCCTAGCTAGAAAAACTGCCGATCCTAGACTTTTTGGGGGGTGCACCCCTGGAAGGGACATAATTGTTCGAGCTGATCAACCTTTTCTAGCTCCATGATCTGACACCTGAGTTATGAAATGTTGTACAATCAGTTTTTAAACATCGACATTGAAAATACAAGTGTCCTCATGCAAGTTTTTCTTTGTCAGACTTTATTGTATACAAGTTGGATCACTAGAGATTGCCAAAGTCTAATAAAAAAAAGAAAGAAAGAAAAAAGATAATCCCTAGTTGGCTACCTACTGACCCTAATTTTTTTTAAAGACAGAAACAGGAAACACAACATTTTTTCCCTAGGCCTAAGGACTACCTGGCTATTGATGTCAAACCTGTACAAGTGACCAACTCTAAATAAGCACAATTTGGCCAATGTGATGACTTTTATGTGGTTCCTTTGCTAATTTTTCCAATTGACACAAACATTATTATAATTAAGAATCCTGTCTATAGTGACCACCTGTCCACAGATTATATCAGTCCCTTGAGTGTTTTTTCTTGCAGTTCTGACTACACCCTTGGCATATTATTAACAAGTGAATATCTTTTGGCTATTTGAAATATTTTTTTATCTTCTACAAAGATTACAAATGATGGAAAGGTGCTTGAAAAGAATTTTAAAAGGTTTTCCCTTGTGCGATGATTTTGACATGATCTATGTCCCATCACACATTATGTTTCATTTTTTTGCAAATGTCAAATTGTGTTTTAACGTTGTTCTGAGGAGGCACCTACAATATGTGCCCTAATGTGGCCATTATGGGACTCACACAGTCTGACATGGGTTCGATTCCCAGTGGAGGGAACATATGGTGTACTGTATGTAACAGGTGGTACAATTAAACATGCGGGGAGGGGGGCAGAGTTTCAACATAATATTTCCACACATTGCGACACAGGTCTTTTATATGAACGTAGCAGATTTGGTCAACAATTCTACAGTCCAAACCTCCTGTCTTTAATATCATCATGTGTAAAACATAATTATGCACATTCTACAATTACATTTACACACAACATATAGATATACTGTACAATACAATTCTGGAACATTGAGTAACGTGTATATGATGGTAGCAATTCAGCATTTTAGTTTTATTCAGCATTTAAACATGCATTGATATTAACAACACACATTCCAAAGGCCATATATATAATAAAGATCTCACTAAAAAACTAAAAATTATGTGAGAAATTTCCTATCATTTAGCATTATGTCAAAAATCAACAGCGTTGAATTCAAAGCCTTTCTATATTATTCTATGAGCCTGATTTTTCGCTGCACTTTTCTTTTTTGTTTCACACCTAGTTTGACCAAGATTGACAATTGTATTGTCACTTCCTTTGTGAAACCCTGTGTCAACAAGAGAACAACACCTCTCACACAAAGGGAACATTGCTCTATACACAAACTAATTATTTTAATTGTGACTAAAGCCTATAATCTACTCCCACAACTATGCTGCAATTCTGCTACCAATAGAGAAATATGTTACGTTCAATATATTACACAAAGTTTTGTACTTTTTTGTCAGCTATAATTTAGACATGAAGGTAGATTTGGTTGTTTTTTCTTTCTAAAAGTGCTCCTCCTTTGGTAATCTCTGGGCGGAGTCCAAACGACTCTTTCGGCAAGACGTGATGACGTTCATTATAAGGGCCCATTCAGGGTCCAGGGCTGAATACATTACACGGAAATACGACACTATAAATGGCAGCGAGCTTCTCTTATCGGACTTACGCTGAAAGCATTACCTGCCGTCCGACCATACCTCGAATTCCTCCTACCGCAAAATCACTTATCGTAGCCGACTGCTGATGTTTCTTTTTCACTTAACGTCAAGAAAATTGCACTCTTTACGTGAGCACTAGAAGTTCTATGTTGTAACTTGTACACTGTCTGTTGTGGAGTTACAAGTTTGGAGGAGTAAAGATGTACCGAAGTTTGCTGGTGTGTTTTTTCTGTAGCAACAAGAAGAAAGAGTGGGGTATTTTGCCTTGGGGGTTAGAATTTTAGCGATATGGCTACCATAGGCAGGGTAGTAGTGACCTCTCTCTGGTACACGGCCAAACCTTCTTATTTGGAGTCAAGAGTTTTATCAGAAAAAAAAACTAACCATGCTTCAAAATGACCTTGCAAATGTCATAAAACTTAAAAGTTAATAGGAAGCATTATAATGATTCTGTGCTTGACTTGTGTATAAGAAACTACTTGTGTATCAGAGGGCACTTGTAAGTATGCCATCACTATCACTGCAATCCATATCTTATAGAACATTTTTTTAAAACAAAATTCTCTTCTAAAAGGAACCTAGATTACCATTGTTGCTTGTAGACTGTATACGAATATATAAGACCAGCACTGTGCGCATGGCTTATTCTTCCTTATCTTTAAAAAGAATGTGCAGCATTTGAATTAATTAGGTGTAGGTATGATGCCTAAAGGAGGTAAAATTACTGAAAATTTTAAAAGGTTGACATAGGTAGACAAAACATCCATGTAAAATTGTGCTAATTTCAGAATATCGTGCAGTTTGTTCCTTACTAAAGAGATTTAATCTTCCTCAAATACATTCTATTTTTACTGTGCAAAAAAAAAAAAAACTGCAGTGACTTGTGCTGAAGAGACAGATATCCACATTTTAAAGACTCTAATGTGTTGTTGATTTTTCCTGACTGATTTCCTAAAATGTTTTGGAACAAACTCTGCCCATTTCCTGAGGTGAGGCGACTTCCACCGGGACCACCGACAGAGACGGAACACAACACACAACTCATCAATCTCTCCTGACATCCCCCCCTCCCAACAACAACATTACCCATCCCTGCACTAACTAACTATCTCTTCTTCCCATCATGACTCTTACCTGCCGACAGGTGTGTTGTCTGTAAACACCTGAGCAGATAGACAGTTTCCTGAAGAGGTGACATCCTATCTTATCTACGTGCACCAAGGCTTAGTCAGAGGTTTTTTACCAAAGGTTTGAATGGGGAAATGTACAATGTATATGTCAGATTATAGAGGTGTGTACTAGTACCTGTACCAGTACTAGTACCTGTACCAGTACTTGTACCTGTACCAGTACTTGTACCTGTACCAGTACTTGTACCTGTACCAGTACTTGTACCTGTACCAGTACTTGTACCTGTACCAGTACTTGTACCTGAAGTTACATTATGTTTTACCTACATGGACCAAGGCTTAGTCAGATTTTTTTTACCAATGGTTTTGAATGGGAAATGCATATGTCAGATTATAGAGGTGTGTACCAGTACTTGTACCTGTACCAGTACATGCACCTGAAAAGTTAAATTCTATTTCATCTACGTGCACCAAGGCTTGGTCAGATTTTTTTTACCGATAGTTTGGATGGGAAAATGTATATGTTAGATAATAGAGGTGTGTACCAGTACTTGTACCTGTACCAGTACTTGTATCCGTAAAGTTACATTCTACTTTACCTACGAGCACCAAGGCTTAGTCAGAGAAAGGGTGTCCCAAGAGTTTTCTACCAATAGCTTGGATGGGGAAATGTATACGTGTATGTCAGATTATAGAGCTGTATACCTGTACCTGTATCTGTCAAGACCTTTAAAATTACGTCCTATATTACATATGTGCAATAAAGCTTAGTCATGTGGTCTTCAGGGCTGTTACTATAGAGTTTTCTACACATGGTTTGGATTGGGTTATACCTATACTGTATTAGATTCTGTATCTGTATCTACCGGTATATAACGTTACTTACATGTAGCCAGTATAACTGCCCCAAAGTTAGTACTTTGGTTCAACGAGGACCACGAGACGTTAAACGGATAGTGAGTGAGACCGTTAAAATTACTCTGAACATTTGAGGTGAGCAACAGTCTATTGTGTTGAAAGAAAAATACTGTAAGTCTACAAATTTCCGCGGTATATTTAGATTCGCGGAATTCGCGGGGACCTTTGTACCGCGAATCTATTTCCCCGCGAATATGTTTTGCGTAAGTGTGCCCCCCTCCCCACATGCATTCACGAGGGCCGATTCACGACGGTAAGCGAAACACTGAAACAACACACGCGATCCACAAATCACTGCAAATCAACTTTATTCTCAGCAAATGTACGTATGTTGGATATTTTTTTAAAGTTATACTGATATCAAAAATAATATTATGAGACACCGAATCGCGATACTGCGGCACTGGCCGTGTCAAAGTCAAACGTGCACCGCCGGACAAAAATCTTTGCGTGCAGAGCGCCGGCCATGCGCGCCCGGGCGCTTGAAAATTGCGGGCACATCGGGCAAATCTACAAATATTTTGATGAAAAATAGAACTGCTAGTATCTGGGAAATGTTAGTTGATTCTCTTTTGCGCCCTGCTATGCAGGCGTTTTTTCTTCTTCTTGTTTTCAATAGAAACGCTGCCGTGGGCCTACAAAACCGAATGCGACCTTTGCATACTTCCGGGTTCAAAATCTCACCGAAAACGGCATAAATTTGCTTAGGAATATATATTTTCTCGAAAGATTCTTACTTGATTATGCATTTCTTCACTAGATTATCGATGTGTAGTTGTGAAAAATAGCGTTTTAGCGCTTATTTCCGAACAAAGAAAATTGTTTACACGCGCGTCAGATTGATAGAGCTTTACCGCCGGCAGTCTCGCGCGGTGCACGAAACAAATTTTTGCGCCGCATTTTAGGAGATAAATGCCGGGACACGAACTGTTATTATTTTAAACATTCACTTTACAAGTTCTTCTTGGAATGGCCAAGGAGAAATCGCGAATCTAAAAATACCGCGGATTGTCCATTTTCCCGAAACCGCGAACTTTAGGCCCCGCGAATCTAAAGAGACTTACAGTACTTCATTACCTCATTATGAAGTACTGTTTTTTGGTTACAACAAATCTCACCACAAGAAAAGTGCCATACACAATCATCTACAGATACATACATACATGTGGGGAAAACACATTTAACCTTCTCCCTGCTGCCTAACCCCTGAAGCAAATGAATACCAAGTGCCAAAAGCTACTTCAGCAGAGAAATGGTTAATCAGGCTGATCTAAGCAGTTCAACTGTGTGACATGAATCTTAAGATAACAATAATTACCAGGGATGGGCAGTGGAGACATCTGCATGAGATAACAGTTCTACTTTAAGAGCAAAAGTTAGGCCCACTGGGAAAGAGGAAAGCTTAGAATTAACCTTAACTTTTGGGGGTTTAAACTGAGGAATTTGAAGGAAAAAGAAATGTCCAGACAAATGACGAAATGCTCAGAATGAAAGACAATCCAAAAAAATTAAATATTCAGCTAACTATGTTTGAAACATTATGTCAATAGTCTGGGACAAAATTTCCCCCAAACGCTTCTGTACTATTGTCAACTTTAGCCTAGTGTAGCTCTGCAAAATCCAGGCAGGTAGTGTATCAAAAGAGACCCCTAGAGACTGGTGTACATATTGCAGGATGCAGGATGATTGCACTACAATTGACTCAATGTATAGCAAACATGATATATATCAACTTGTCTAATGTCTAATAATGCTTCCATCTATAAGGAACAGAAACTACAAGATAAAGAAAAAGATTGATTATCAGAATGCACAGGAGATATTGTGTACAATAAAAGTTCTTCCCTAAAAAAATTCATTTCAGTACAATTGACAGGCAACATATGCTCACAATTGCCAACCTATGGAATATTGGATGCAAGAAAGGTACATGAATGTTTTAATGATGAAAACAAGTAGGTGTGTTTCTCAATCTTCCTGATCACGTAGATTTCATAATAAAAACTTTTTTTTGCCAAACTTTTTTTTGGGTTCCCAGAGGATGTCATCCATATAATCAGATCAACATGGCCTAATGTAACTTATGAAGTAGAAAAGAAGCATTGTGAGAGTTTATTTGACATGACTGACCTTACTGACGAGGACTACAGGCATGCCGGAAGCGTGGAGTGTAGCCAGGAGGGACATTGGAGCCATCCCTGATAGCAGGTACGACAGGATAGCAGCGTAACAACCTGGGGAACATATTAACGGTCAGTAAGCTGTGCAAGTGCAGTGAGCCTAGTGTTAGTCTATAGAAATACCCTAAACAGAAAGTAAAAAGTCTTCTTCTTGGGAAATTATTTTTTTTTTTTGCAATCTCACAGATAAGGATTTTATTTTATCATGAAAGTTCATCTGTGTTGGTAGTTAGATGTTTTAAGTTACAACTTTCAATCCAACAGATACACAGACATAGCCTGGTTACCAAACCTATTATAGCTCCCGAGTCCTACATCCTCTCCGCAAATAGAGGATGTAGGACTCAGGAGCTATAATAGGTTTGGTAACCAGGCTAACACAGACAAGCCATGTGCACAAGTCTATTGAAGAAGACCAGAGTGACTGGTCAAAAGCTCTAGATGAGAACCATTCTTTGTGTTGGATAAAAAATTTTAACTTTAAACTGGGTTTTATTTTGTTGACAAAACAAGCAAACCATGGCATAGTCTTATTGTACTAAAGGAGGTTTTAATAGAACCTAAGTTGGGAATGGCTACTTTAGCTTTACCTCAGCCTCATTAGGAACAAAATCATTGATACAAGAGATATCCAAACTGTAAAAACACTAACCCAGGAAGCCAACAGCTGCTGCATGTTTTCCCTGGAAGTACAGAACCATGAAGGCAATGGCTGCTGTCTGGAACAGCATGAACAGGGCCTCACCATAGGCACTGTGGAGGGAAACAACACAGATGAATCATTGACATATTGATAACATGCAGTACTGGACCAAACTGCAAGGTGGCACTAATGCACTGCCAAAACCTAAGTCAAAACATTACCTGTACTGCCTCTCTTCAGTATCAGAAATCATATAGTAATGCAACAACTATTTTTTTTTACACATTTCAAGAATATGCTGTATACTAATGTACAATAGTATCTATGTTCAGTGGTGCACCCACTGTATGGAATTACATGCACAGCTTCAATTTTGGTTGCACCACCCAGTATTCTAATGCGTTCGATCCCTTGCATTATTCCTGGGTATGTAGATGTTGTGTCCTTGTACTTAATATGATTTTTCTCACTCAACCTAGGTGTTAAATGGGGAGGTAAAAGGCAGTGGAAGGAGAGAGATGGGCTCTGCCTTTAAATCCCATGCCCTAGATACAGTGGATTAACAAAACACTGCCCCTTCAGCCTATGGGACTACCTTTACGTATACCTTTTTACCTCCAATAAGATTCTATGGTGGCAAGGCAATATCCATTGACCAAGAATAGTCACTCCTTGACCAATGGATATATTGCCTTGCCACCATAGAATCTTCTACTTAGAGAATTATTGACTCAAGAGTATGGCCAGTCTACTAGTACATTGTCAGTAGTCCTTTTATTATCAAGCTTTTTTGATTAGTGTTATGCTGGCTTACCTGAAGGGGTACTTGTTAGCGTAGGAGTACGCCAGTGTGTTTGTGATGGCGGTTAGTTCCAGCAGCACGCCGTAGATACTGATCCCCTCCGCACTCCTCGCTAACACGATCTTTATCACCTGCGGAACCTTAACTACACAGGTGGGACAGGTGCTGGTTATAACACAGGTGTTTTTTCTAAGCTGCATTATGTCACATTTATATAATAATACAAAAAGTACATTTTTTCTGGTCATTCCTTTACAATGTAACTTGAATCAACCCTTCTCCATAATTCAGGAAGTGGAAGTGTCAAAATATGATCGTCAGATGCCTTATGAGTATGTTTAAAGGCAGTAAACACAGCTGAAACCATAATTGTTTACATTCTTCTATATGTATCTTGTGGGCTCTTGTATGAATGGCAACCATACATATCAGAAATGTGAGATAATTGCAAAAATACAATAATGTACATGTATGGTGAAAACTGGAAGTATGTTACAATCATACAAAGATTTTTCAATTAAATCAGTTCAATTTTTGGTGCAAAAATGTTATATAATGGCCCCCTTTGTGTAAAGGAAAAATTGGAGCTGATGAAAGTCCTCTGTAATACATTTTTTAAGAACATGTCTGTAACTTATCACAGAGAAACAAGAAGTCAAATTTACTTGATATACTATACTGGTAGTGCTACCTTGATCATGTGTTTGTCATCATCATCATCATCGTCATCATCATAATAAACATCATCATTCCCATCATCGTCATAATAAACATCATCGTCATCATATACATTTTCATCATCATCACCAACATCATATACATCATCATCCCATCATTATCCCATCATCATCAACATCATCATCATTATCATATACATGATATTCCTACCTTGAGATCTGTAATTATTAAGTAACCCAGTGGGTATGTACAAAATGTATGTACAACAAAGGTCATCATTCATTCATTCATTTCTGAATAGGCTAGGCAGGTACAGGTCTATTGCTTGACATATCACAAACAACAGGCCACAATACTTTAGTAAGTCAAGTTACATCAACATTAGCAGACAATGTGTTATACTAAGCAAATCAAACAGGGTCAAATTCTCATGCAGGGCATGTCTAAAGATGATAACCATGTGAACGTAAAAGTATAATAATCCACTGATATTCAAAAAGTATCATTCTAAATGTGTAGAAATACATGTATGACATTATTTATGTACTAGTGTGTAATACTATGTATATGTAGGGTTTCACTTCTTAGCCTTACCGATGGAGGAACCCAAAATGATGCCATAGCCAAGAACTTTGCTGATCAGGATCTTCAGGCACTCAACTGGGAGAAGAGAAGAAAACAGTCCATATAGTCATCCTATTTACCGAAATATGCCAGAATACACTATCATGTGTATTGTGAATACATTTTTATATTATAGTGTATTCCGGTAGATTAATTTGATGAGTTAACATCCCAGGTTGCTGTAATTGGGCATATATTGTGTACAAATGGCCCTTGGAAAAAATTACTAGAACTTACTGGTACTGACTGTTTGTTTTCATTGCAAATAATGTTTGGCAGGGTCAAAGTGAGAAATGTAAAGAGGAAGATGGCACCAAAATAAAGACATGATATTTGCAAGCTGCTATATCTTATTACCTTGATACCTTGATACCGTCTACAGTCGAGTAAGGCTTCTTCCTGCCTGTCGTGGACTGGTCTAGTCGCTTTCCTCGTACTTCAAGTGCTCCCAGTGTCGATCCAATTATTCCCAGGGTTATGCAAAATACATTATCTCCCAGGGTCCCCAAAATATCTGGGACGACAACTTATCAAAGCAGGGTGTATTCTGGTATATTTCACCCTCCTTTATGTGTATTCCTACACGTACTCTGGTGAAACCGGTTTACTTTTATCATAACGGTCAAAGGACAATTTTCACATAAACCGAGGACGTTCTATCACACAAACAACGTGTGTAATAAATTTTTACTACACTTTGACTTAATATTTCTTCGGGCACAACGTCCTACACCTTAAGTTTTTTGTATAGCTATTGCCTTTCTGTACTTTGTAAATACTGCAACGTTGCAAAAAGAGAAGAAAAGTAGAAGCCAGTGTCATGTAACGTTATCCCACGCAACGACTTAATTGGCTGGTTATATGCTACAAAGACAGACTCTGCGGGTAGAAGAAACCCTACCGTGAAAGATGTTGAAGTTGACGAGCAGCTCCTCTATGCAGGAGTGCGGAATGAGGAAGAGAAGGAGAGACTCGAGCCACGCTGGAACCCACGAAGCCGCCATGTTCACCTGGTGAAAGGTCAAAGGGCGCTCAGAAGTCTCTGCAGTTTGGTACTGACTCGGCAGGTGGCGCTGCCTGATCTAGATCTCTACTCGCACTTAGCCTCTACCAGGCTTGGGAGAGGGGTTAGAAAGAGTAGAAATTAGCTAAAAAGACTGATAACATGGCAGGGGAGATGGTCCGCTAAGCCCATTGATAAAAGAAAGTAGTAAATTTGCCGCTGTCGGTCTTAACTAACTCCCCTGGCGTGTTATCTGTCTTTTTTTTTTGCAAATTTCAACTCTTCCAGTCGCCTTTCAGAAGCCTGTTTATTAGAGCTAGGCTAGCCTCTGTGACAACGTTAACATTTGCAGAGTCAACATTAATAGCCATGACTCCAATTGTTGACACAACCATGGTACCCTGACACGGTATTGACCAACCATTGTCGTTGCATCCGTGGTGTGGGGTACCGGTCGGTATCACGTTTCCTCCCACGTATTACGTAACAGCAGACCTCACAACCAGCGTAGGTGTTGAGGAAGGTGAAGCCAGTCCGCGGGTCTTAACGTCTACAAGGATCTAATTCGGCAGGTTTTCGACAACAAGAAGTCTAAATTGGCAGCTAAACTTTGTACGAGTGGCACATTTGCGACTGTCGCAAGACTGCACTCAATTTGATGTCGTAAAGCGATCATACGACGTGTGATAGGACCCTAGCGTTGACATGTCCGACGACACCGATTTGCTCATAGCGGCTCAGATCGACAGGAACAGCATAGGTCTGCTTCGTTGCCAGTCAATGGGAGCGGGGACAGCATGCTCCGGCTGCCGCAGATGGAGTACAGTGGTAGCTGAGGTGTCGACAAGGTAAAATCACACACATGTACATTTTACGTTAGATATAGTCTGAAGGTGGTTGTGATACTCGAACCTTTTTGGTTCGTACTTTGTAAATTCTAAAAATGAGTATAGGAATTAGTAACATAGAAGCCTTTTTTGACACTGAAAGTACATCGACTTAATTTCGCTAAGTCTAGAACTAAACATACAGACGGATACGTGGTTACAAAAGATTGACCTACGTATAAGACTATGTATATATGCATGCCAAAATGGAAACGGAAAACGGAACTTCCAATCCCGAATTCAAATCGTGTATACTAGTATCTGTTGACGTTTATTGATTCTAATTGCATTGCAATTTAATCTCTCTATTTACTACAGACGTACCATGGATAATGCTTATTCTAATGATGTAGAGGAGTCATACGAGTCTGACCATGCGTGGTTGGATCCGGAAGAAAGAGATGAGAAAAGCGACAGGAACAACAGAGGCACACCGACAAGAACTTTTATTTGGGTATTCAAGTTGGTGATGGAACTAAGGAAGGTCAACCGAGTTATCGGTCACCTCAAGCAACGCCTCACTTGTGCTAAAGGTCGTATTAAGCAACACGAGGCAAAGTTGAGGGGATTTCTGTCCAAGTTGGGACAGTTAGACTCGGATGTTTACGATCTTCAGGACCCAGATGATGTTCACCTTCTGCATAAGAACTGGAAGGCTCTGTACGACGAGATTCAGGCGTGGTTGGGGGGACCCGAGGCAGCTATGACCAGCGACTCAAGTGATGCAGAATCAGAATCTGACACAGAATCAGAATCTGTAGCAGAATCAGAATCTGAGATTGACAACTCATTGAACTCATCATTGCATTTGACATTGTATCAGAAATTGTATCGGAAATTAATCCACGTAAAGCGTGAGGCCTTTTCCAGATTATTTCATATTATCTAGTCTTATCTTGAAACTATAGGGGTTTCTCAGTTTATAGTAATTGCTGTTGAATATCAGCAAGTAAGTCATGACAGTCATCACGAACTCAAGTGACAGTCATATAGACTTAACATTTTATACATGTCTGTATACTATAAATGCATACTTGTTTGTATATACTATAAATGCATCTAAATAGAGCAAGGAGGCAAATTTCAACTACATGTTGACATATGGTAACCTCTGCATTGAAGGTACAGGACAGCATATGCACGTGAAAAAGTGTTTGGACATTAGAAATTAAGCAGATCTTTCGGTGGCCACAAAGACAGTATCAAATTGACCAGGCAGTATTCATTTATCAGATACATTGGCCACCGAACGATCTCCTTGGAGATTAATTAGAAATTGCCTTACATATCATGGTTGAACGCTTTAGAAAATGTTTGTGATACTTGTAGAATATTGTGTGGTGTGAATGCGTGTATCTTGGATTGAAGTTCACGTTGATTGTATCTTGGATTGAAGTTCACGTTGATTGTATCTTGGATTGAAGTTCACGTTGATTGTATCTTGGATTGAAGTTCACGATTTCAAATATTTTCATTGTTTTTCTTGAGTGTGATGTAGTTTTCTACATTATCGAAGCGTTTTGTATATCACAGTATTTGATTTGTATAATGACAATGGACTTAATCGCCTATCCATGCCCAACATGGGTTTTGTACGTCTACAGTAAGACTACACAGATATAGGCATTCATTTAATCAAGATAATAAAACGCAGAAAGTACCTCTCGTGCGTATGTGTGTCTTGTTTCAAACGATTGCAAGCACTAGGTATTTTCAAAGCCGTTGCTGTTTCAATGGCAATGTTTGCTTTCTCTACATGGCATACCAGCTTGTTCGTCGACCATATCGGAAGTCATGGCTAAAGCATTCGCAAGTCATGGTTCTGCACTGAATACGTGGATACAAAATATGGTAGCAAGAGTCAAACCCTGCCCTGACACACGAGGCTGTATGTTTGTATACATCTTAATATATGGATAAGATGGATGGAGAGGTAGTGGAGTACACAAGGAAGAGATGTCGTAGTAAGATAATATAACTTTACAAGGGTTTTATAAGTTGAATATCAGTGCAATGCACGTGGTTATAAGGCGCGAGAAACATGATATAAATCTATTATGGCTGTCTCATTGTCATGTGACGGGCCCTGTGGATATTTGAGTTGCATGTAAGCGTCATCTTGTTTTTACATTCTGTTGTTTTCTATCTCGGTTGTAACCTCGACGTAACCTTGGTTGAATGGAACTCACGTCTCACTGACAACGAGTAGGACTAAAGCCAAAAAACTTACAAAAGAAAAGGTTTAGGGTTACTCGACAATTGCTTATAATAAGTTACTCATACGCCATACTCTCCCCGTTTTCCTATCGACGGAACACATGTTAACAAAATCATACCAGTTATATGTATACAGTGTGTAACATAAATAACATTATACCAGGACTGAATTTTCCAAGGTTTTTGTTTCTCAATTCAATGCTGAAACAAACGTCAAATGAGACAAATGGATAAAATGAAGCGGTAGTACATCCAGGCAAAGTGTGTTTGTCGTAGATAGCAGCGCAACTTTTCCTTTCTTCTTTCATGATACATAAAACACTATTGGTATTTATATTGCATTCCTATCAAATACTTGTCTCGTTATTAAAGTTTAAGTAGCTATCGAAAACACAGAAATGATTTGACGCCTTAACAGCTAAAAGGGATGTTTGTTGTTGCTTGCGTCAACAAGAGGTCAAAGAGGCCATTGCATCAAAGGGCGGGAGTTTTGCTCATGTGAAGTATTGAACATGTCGGAGGACTTCACATATATATCCGTTCTGGAGCCGTTTGAATGTGTTTTCAAGCAGTCCGATGTAGCTAACAGTGAAAGGAAGTATAAGAGGTTCAGGATTTGCGATATCAAGGTAGGCAAAAAACAGGGAATTAAGCTGTTGAAAAGGTTTGACGAACGATCGTTCACTCGGCAGGAGAGGGACCTGCGAGGGGCGGAGCTAAGGGAGCTGGTACAACGGTACTGCAACAGATTGAGGCATGAAGTAGTCATCTTCGGCCGAAACGATGCTCCCTTACGGAAGTTTGAGGACATCGCCAAGGAGTTGCTTCGGACCGATCCTGTCTGGTTTTCGTTGTATCCTTGTCTAGACTAGCTATAAAATTGCACTTATTTCATTTAACATAGTAACATTTTGCAGTTATACTATTAACAACTCTTAATTTATGAGCAATCTGAAGATGCCAAATCAAATCCAAAATGGTATGCCATGTTTCCTTTCAATTGCATTGTAAAGTTCCTTACTAACTTTTACAGTAAAGCACTCAACTATGAATGAAATAACTAATCTCCAAGCAGATTTTAGGGTGGCAAAAGTATACATTGGCCAGAGAGGGTCCATACGCCACCCAAGGGTGTCCTTGGGTGCTCCCGTAACCACTTGGGTGGCGTATTGGATCCTCTCTAGCCAATGGATATTGCCTGGCCAATTCGTACCATCATGAAATCAGGATCATGAAATAACCTATTCTTTCTATTGTAGATAGACTACCATCGTGGTGCTTTTTTTCGCTGTGTGGAATAAATGTATTTAGTACAAATTCAAGATGGGGGGGGGGGCAAGATGGTGGGTCACCGCCTGTAGCTACAATAATATATAATATGGGTTTGGACCCCAGTCTGCTTTTCACCAACTGCAGCGGCCCTTTTTTTGTCAACAAAGGGTCATCGGATATGATGCTGTTAGGCATGTGGGTAGATTTGGTGATAATCAATATTGACATAATAAGATGCTAATTAAGGAAATCAGCACCTAATTTTCATAATTATGAGGCCATCTCATAATTCCAACGCATTCCATGATAGGAATTTCAAACATATTGCATATGTAACTTTGAAATACAGGATGTCGATTACTTACTTCCATAATTATTATACTATGCTCTACCATAGTGGTAAATAAGGGGAATATTTCAGCAACTAAATGTAATGTAAAGCAGAACATCATTATTCAAATGGAACATAGATTTTTACCTCAATATTTACAGATATCAACACACAAAATACCATTCAAGGCACCTGCACCGTACTTTGGGTGATACATGCACAAAATTAAGTACATCTATACACTATACATTGTAAATGTTAAGTAATTATAAGGATGATCTAAGAATTTCTTGAATATCATTGCTTTCCTTAACACATGATTCAGTATAGCTACAAAGACAGTAGACGACTGCTTTGTTGCTCTAGTGAGAAAAGAGCTCGACAAAAAATCCGAACTCCTAGAGATGACAATCTACTTCCTGGAGGATGGAGTGAAATTAGGAAAAACACCTCGTGCAGTACAAGGAGGGGAGGAAGAGGGCGCTGTTGGCGGGGCGGTTGAGGAACATAATATAGCGACCCTTGTCCTGCCACATGACTGGAGGAAAAGCTTCCAAAAGAGCCTGGAAAAAAACATACACCTGTGCCATGGTCATATTGGTCCTGCCATGGAAGCGCTGCGCTTAGGACATAACTCTTACACTGACTCAGAGGGGAAAACATGCAACTTTAACGGTGGTACGGGTGACAGAGAGCTTGTCCAGGGTAGAAAAATATTTCAATCAAAACTTAGGTACAAGCTGCATGGTATGAATCCTCATGGTAAAAGCACTCTTTGTAAGGTCCATCTCAATGGAGATGGGTCAGACTGCTATCTGGTATATGTCGACCGGAAGTATATGGAGATGGGGCGAGTGTTTCTTCTTGTTGGTGTGTTTACTCACAGTGAATGTGGTATCAAAACCGGCGCGAGGAAAAAAGAACATGGCACCCAAAGGGGTGGTAGTGCAAATATACCAGATGCAACATTGGACATGGAGGCAGCTGAAAAATATCTGCAATAGTAGAACACCCCACATACCTCACAGAACAAAGTACATGTATGTATGTACACGTATTGAGATATCACTGTCAAGAAGAAAAAAGTGTGTGTAGCAATAAATGAACTTTGTGGAAACATGAAAAGTTTTTCCTTGTGTGTGAGCCTTTATTAGTCAGTATTGATTTCAAAGCACTTCAGATTGTGATCATGCATTTTTTTCATCATAATGGGCATGGCAATTCATACATGAAAATACCACAGCATCTTGCTAGAATTTTACAGAAAACTATTACCTGTAAGATTGGTGTTAGTTATGCATTAACAACATTCCAGTGCATATATGATGTGGACATAAAAAATGGCCCTTCATATCTGTAAATACATCATATGATAATAGGAAAACCCATTTATCCCCAGAGAAACCTTTACAACTCTTTACAGTGTAGATAATATACATTATGTGGTTCTTGCCCTAGCTTGTCCTGTGTAGCACTCTAAGTGCTGTATGCAGATGTTGCAGTAGAACTAGCAGTGGAAGGTGCAGCAGAACTGGGAGTGGAGGACTTTCCCACTTTGATAAAACTGCTGATGAAACCCTGGATCCCCTCCAGACCCTGGGAAGTCAGGAAGTCCAGATATGCACTCCTGTCCTGGGTACTCTGTGGAAAAAAATTATGTTGGAATGGAAGGCAGAGGACCACATCTGGGGCCAGTTTACACGGCACAAAAAAGTTTTTCATACGACTGACATGCAGTGCGTGTGCAGTGCAGTGTGTTGTAGGACAGATTTTTCGAGCATGTAAATAGGTCCGCATCCTGGACGTGCCACATGAAAGTGCAGCGTGGCGGACCTGTTTACATGCTCAAAGAATCTGTTCTACAGCATGTGACACGCATCAATTGTCGTGGGATGATTTTTTTGCTCTGTGTAAATTGACCTTTGGTTAGTGGTTGAGTAAAATAGAACTCAAATATCCCAGTGTTTATAGAATTTTTAATACATGTATCAACATCAATTCTCATTCAAGACTTCAAGTAAACACATGATGAATTCTCTTATGGTGTTTAAAGGAAGACAAGTAAGTAAATCCATTCACTCTCCAAGCAATCAACAAAAATGTTTCAGACGTTACCTGTCTGGACCTAGGCCTGGGTGTGATAGGGGTTCCTGGTGGCAGGGACTGTGTGGGAACAAAACATGGGACGAACATTAAAACATAGTGTCATTGTCATACCTACATTTAAATTCAATTTTTTGCACTAGGTTCACTTGTGCACCAGCTTAACTAAAATCTACTAGTACCTAAAAGTGCACAGAAAAATATTTGGGTGCACTTTGACAACATGAGTTTGGAATTCTAGCTAATATCAAAATATTAAATACAACAAAGACAAACTAAGGACAAAAACGAAGGCAATTATTTGCATGTTACCTTCTGTAGGAAAGTGTGAGTGAAGCCCTGCAGTGCTATGTGGTTGTACAGGGAGAAACTTTCACCAACGCCTTCAATACCAGTCTGTTTCACAACCGACTTTGGCACGTGGAAGACACTCGCCTCATTCTTCCCACTGGTGGAAAAAATATCAGAGAAACAACTGTTGTGATTGTGAAATATCAAAGTAAGTTACCCTCATAACAAAAGATTTGTATGTTCTTCTGTGATATGTCTGACTAACTGGTCTTAAACCACACACCACTACCAGTCGACTATCCCCCTGGCTTGCACAACTGTGTGGTCCAAGGGATATAGAATGGAGATGGGCACTGCCCTATGCACTGAAAGTTGTGGAAAGGAATTAAACTAAAACACAATGCAGAATTTAAGATGCTAACATATTTTCCCCATATGTACATAAAACAAAATGAAACCTGATGAGGAACACTTCTTTAGCCCTGTGACAGGCCTTACTGTTTCCTGATATACGGTTACAGAAAAGAAATGAGTTAAAAAACTTAAATAATTAATAATTAATTAATAATAAAAAACCTCACCTGCTGAAGGCCTTGCACCTCCACAGAGCATCACAGATGTCTAGGATACAGTTGTTGAACTTCCTAATGCTGGAGCTGGTGAAACCATACGACTCCTGTACTGGCTTCTGTTTCAGGGAGGTTACCTCTTCTCTGAACCTAGAGTCAAATAGAGGGATGAAAAAATATAGGGATAGGATGACACAGACTGAGGAAAAGTGTAACACTTTGTCAGGGCTCACAATACTGGGTGCAGGCACCTTAGTGCAGGTAAAATTGGTGCTGTGCACTATTTCTGATGTCTACCTGCACTGGTTCATGTAGTAATATACAATGTATACACATAGGTGTATGAATAAAGAATAAAGAAATAAAGAAATGTTGAAGAATAAAAGAAATGATGGCAATGGTTTCTGAACATTTTTTAGTGTGATCCTTACTTCTCAATGTCTGAGTGATGCAAGTAAAACCATATCTGGTTGAGGTAATATTCAATGTTACCTGATACATGTAGAGTACATGATACTGTACATGTTACTTACCCATACATGATGGCACATATGCGAGCCACAGTCAGGGCGTTGGTGTCAAACATGGCCATGTACACTATAGGTGCAGACGGGGCATGCACCAACGGGATGTCAAACCTGCGCTGTAGCTGGGTCACCTATGGACGGAAGGACACATAACCAAAACAGCTTTGACTCTGAGTTATCATTATCTAGGCAAAAATTACCACCATTAAGTCAAGAAATAGAAGTTCTAAGAAATATCAGTAAATCAAAAATCAATAATTAAAAATCAATATACATGTCATTTTTTTACAAGTTGATACAACTCAACAATGTTTGCCAGCTGAATATTACTAGTAGCACAATCTTTCTTGTACAGCCCTAACTACATTAGGTCACCAAGGAATTCATTTCTTGGATGGCCCAAGACTTCAGTGTCACTGATACAGCTCAAGATTTTGTCTGACCTTTTTCTAATGATTTCTTTCCTGTAATATTCTCAAAAGCACTACTGTATCACGTTGATGAAGGTTAGACATCCACATAATGAGATACACAAGGGAATTGTTACTGAAGTAACTAAATGGGTTTGAAAACTGTCAGATATTTCTACTAGCTTTTCCTACTTTTTGTTAGTGACCGAGGAAAACTAGTAGATGTAATCATACTTAAAATGTGTGATAGAAATGTGGGAACAATTTCCTTGTGAATAAGGGTACTAGTATCATTCCTTGAGACCAAAGTGAACTGGCAGTAGGAAATGTTCTCACCAGTTCAAAGAAGCCCAGTGTATAGTGCATGAGCATGGCATGTCCGTCCTCCTGCTGTAGTCCCACCACACACAGCCTGTCCACATAGAACACCAGCTCCTGGATAGACTGTAGGGCCGGGAACACCTCACTGTCCACAGGAAACAGGGACAGGCTGGAGACAGAACATAACATGTACATTCAAATGAAAGCTCATCTGTGTTGGTAGAAACCATAGTTGTAGTGTTTAAACTTCATTTGAACACAAGAAATTTTCAGACGATTGTGTCAACCTTCCTCATATCTATGATCCACATTACATCAGTAGTTAATCAAAAGTGTCTTAAGTATCCATATAATCAACATGACAAAAACATGAAGCTTAGGCAACCCTGACTAACTGATTCAATAGAAGCAGGGGTGTGTTTGGGAACTCAAGAATGATATCTCGATTCATACTTTAGTTAGATGATCTACCTTTCCTGACAAGACTAACAGAAGTTCTTACCTGGTTGTCTCTTCCTCAGAGTTTTGTGTTTGCTGGTGCCGTGCCCACTCCACAGACACATGGTTCCTCAGTAACTCTGTCAGACAGGCCAGGATCTGGCACTGCAGTAAGAAAATCATACCAGAACAGGTGTTAAAAAACGTGTTTCATGAAGTTGTAGAGTTTAAGATTCTTCCAACACAAGAAAGTATTACTCATCATAAATTTTTGGTCAATCTCGTCAACATTTGTCAGATGTGTGGATGAAGGTTGATGAGATTGACCAAACATTTATGGCGAGCTTCCTTTTTATGGTGAGTTATCTACTTTTTTGTCTGCAAAAAAAAGACAGTAAAAAACTCACCTTACAGTGGACCCTGGATGTGAAGAACAGCCTTCTGAGTGGTTCCAGAACGTAGTCATTAAGTCCTGAATGAGGACAAGAAGTGCGATATCTTTAGCTATTGTGTGACAGGCTGAATAAAAGTTCTAAACGGAAACTATGCAGCTCCAGATGTCTTACTGAGGGACGACTGCGTGTGCAAGATGTCGGTTAGCTTGAGGAATGAATCCCCTCTACTATATATTTTTCCATCGGGTATGATTCATTGATATGCCAACAGGGACACCAACATGCCAGTGTCTACAGCAATGACACCATATCGAAACCATCTATAGGCTGCATTTTAGACATGAATAGAACAAGGATATACAGAGGTTGAAGGGCAGTTGTATCAGTATTGTATAGTTGCTTACTCTGGAAGGGATGCAGTCTGGACCTTGTGATGAGCTGGAGGATTTGCGGTCGGTGGTCCAGTCCATTCCAGGTGAACAGATACTCCCATAGGAACATCTCACACAGGGGAACTCCCTCCTGGAACATGGGTTAAAGGTAAAAGGGTGAGACTTTCACCATAATCATGGCTTTCCCGTTCAGACCCTTTCGCCACGATCGTATCTCCCACTAACACCAGCTCCCAATGGAACAAATAAGAACACTTGTAACCAGCGGAGAATCAACCAATCAGAAGGCGTGTAGCTCATTGAGCATGTTTGGTGGAGTGATTGTGCCAAAGATTTTGTCCAAAATGTGGTAAGACTCACCTGTAAGAAGTCTGTAAAGTTGATGAGAGCCTTTAATAGTTTCTCTACCCTGGGTTTGGTGCTGGCAGAGGGACAGTCCACTAGATCTACAATGGATAAAACAATGTCACAAAGGTGAGTCATAAAGTTAGGATATGTTTCTAAATTCATTATTAGTAACAAACCAAAAACAAGTCCAATGTAAAAATCACATTGTAAACAGTATTTTACTGCAGTCAATAGTGCTACAATCTGATCTATGTAGATAGATGGTCGCTCTAATCTAGATATATACTGTAGCTAAACAGGATCTCTAATGTTTGAGTCAGTGGGAAAAATTATCTAAGGAATCACAAAAAGGGTCACATGGGCAACCTTATGCAGCTGCGCCGAGGTGGTCACTAATAGTAATGCATTGGGCAAACTGGGCGAATACACTGTGTGGTATTCTACACGTGACTACTTTCCACACCTTGGTGCAGTGTCCTGTAGAGCCAGTAGCCAATGCGATGTGCCACATGCTGCTGGGGATGACAGCTCACCAGGTGTTGGAGGTACTGAGAACGCAACACTGCTGCAGCCTGGCTGGGCAGCTGGGAGGGGAGGGAAACAGAACATTTATGAATGAATAAATGAACTTTATTATACATTTAGACCTAGGAATATTATTAGGATTTCAGTTTCGGTCCTGACTGAAAAAAGTAGGGTCGGTAGATAGGGCTTTTTTTGTTGTTGTTTTTTTATTTGTTTAGATTTGGGCTAAAATAATCCAACAAATAAAGTTTAACAATGCATTAAGTCTGAAGGATCTACCTGCTTGCTTGTGTACATTATGATTTCATCCGTTTTATTTTTAAAAATGCATTAAACGGTGTTTTAGACTCATTAAGAGGGTCTGAAATTCAGAAAATTTTATAGCTCTAACAGCAAGTCGATAAAAAACTACTAGGGTCAGTAGGTTACAATGAACAATGAATGCTCTTACTTCCAGGTTATCCAAGTTATTCAACAACTCTTGGAAGGAGCCGACAAGCTGAACTGGTACTTTGTCAGACTGGGCAGTCGTGTTCTGGTCCAAACATCCAGAGTACTCAATGGCAGGGATACAGTCCAGTTTGGCCTTCTTGGCTCTCTGTAAAACAAAGTCAAAGTTTAAACTACAATGTACAAGCAAAGTTTGACAAAGAAACTCAGCCAGGGCTCAAAATATTTTTTGCAGTTACATGCAAAGTTGCATGCAATTTCAAAAATCTACATGCAAAATTAAACCATGTATGGTTAGTTGTAAAGACAAAAGCTCTCAAACTTACAGTATTGTATTACAATACATTTTGTATATTCAACTTACATGTATTTACAGCTTAGTGGTGTTTCTAAACAATCAACTACAAATACAGTATTCTAATCTTTAGAGAGATTTCTGACTGCACTAGACCAGTTAATTTTAAACAGAGCTGCTTTTAATTTAAATGCTTACCGGTTCTGTTGTTGGGTCTACATCATTGATCAGATTTGTGATGGGGATTTGTGTCGTCTTCAGCCATTGGTCCCTCTCCTCTCGGGGGCAGTTTCTCAGCTGAACCTGGCGAATCAGGGCTGCCCATGCTTTATCTGTCTGTTTGAAAAAGACCTGGTACAGAGAGAGCAGCACAGTGATTAGACATTTCCTATCAGAAAATAGATGACTTTCCAACCTTCTAAATGCAAATCAAATACTCTACCCATAGCTATAGGCTATTGCACCTGAGTTTCTAGGTCTTGTAACAGTTGAGTAAAGAAACTAGAAAGTAACATTTGCAAAGCAAATGCATAATGTTTGCCTTCAGATATGGTCTGCTCTGTTAATTCTTACTCAAACACGTTCATATATGGTCAGACAGAAGTCTAAATCCCTCCTGTTATAAATTGCAACATGATGTAACCCAATACTAGTTACCATGGTGACAGACATCTGGTTCAGGTCATTTACCTTATTGGTTTGGAGAACAAGAGGTAAACAGAGCAAAAACAATTATTATGTTTTCCTTCGGTAAACATAAAGAAGGCTGTCATCCCTACCCTGTGTGTTTTGAGTGGTACGTTGATGAGTTCAGGGCGGTACAGTTTGTATAAGGACAGCAGGCCTGTCACATGGGGCTGGGCACCCACTCTGGTCTGCATGTCCAACAGGGGACGCACACGGAACAACCGCACTGAAAATACACAACAATGACATCTATCAGGTTAGTAAATACATAAATACATTCATGTAATATATTCTTACTCTTTGAAGAGTTGAAGCATCTACAAAGCCATGCTTCTAGTATTCTTATCGATCATTTTTTGTCTATGGTCGGTTGGGAAACAGGAAACACAACATTTTTTTGCCTAGGCCTAACAGATAGAAATCTCATTGTAAACTACAAGTTCATGTTGCTTATAAAGAAAACATATAGCAAACCACACTGTCTCACCATCTTGCTTCCTTGTCAGCAAATACAGCAGATGACAAACATGTGGGCACTGGAAACAATGGACAGGGCAATGTTAAAGTGGAGTTGTTTTGAACAACTCTCTATGTACATGTACAAGTAACTTAAACTTTCATTTGAAAGAAATTCCGTTGAATTAGTTGAAAGACAATAAAATTATACATTGTATTAAACATTGTGCCATGAGTGGTGCAGGTGAAATTTGTCTGGTGCAGGTAATTTTCAATGTTACCTACACCAGTGAAAAAGAATTTCAAGCCCTGCAGCTGAATGTAACATACCAGGACATCACTCTGTATGAAGAAGAACAGGACTCCATATAAGGCATGCAGCTTGTCCTTCCCGTCAATCAGGTCATACACAAGAACCAGCCAGCGCAGCAAGAGAGCCTGTAAACAACAAGAAATTGAAGATCTTCATGAATTTGAAATATAATAGTTTTTGTGAATTCTTTGTTTTACTCCCGATTGTGAATTTCTCTCTAATTCTGTATTTTTGCAGTGGTTCCTATAAGACAACAGACATGCATATAACAGGAAATTGAATTTGAAGGCAGGAATTGGAGTAACCTTTTCTGGGACCTTTGAGCTAACTTCCTGTTATCGTCCTCAAAATGACAGTTAATTAAACATAAGCAAACACACAAACAAACACACCACGTGACTAGATATGAGCAGACCTGAACATTTTTGGAAGGCTTGTTGGTACACATCCATGAGATGGCCCTCACTGCTGCCTCCTCTGGTACAGTAGTGGCAGGGATCAGGCACTTCACCAGTCGGCTGTTGGTAGAATCCGCTTTGGTGATAAAATAAAATAGTGATAAACAAAAGAGAGGGCTTTGTCTGTCAGGTTGCATACTAGTTAGTACATACAGATCCTGACTATACCTAAATACTGAAGTAGATACTTTTTTTGACTGAAACATTACTTGAAATCAGTGCAATTTTTTTAGAGATATTCTTTTATAAAAACTGCATGCAAAATTCAAAATATCGACAAAAGTCAATGTAATACATGTACAAATGTATGAACTAAGTTTTTCTAGCATTGCAGTATTGCATAATGACTTACTTTTCATATTGCATACTGCTCATACAAAAAATAGCTTCATGTCATGATATAAGAACTCACCAAACTTCCCGCTGGTGATGACTTGAGTGAGAGACAGGATGGTGTCAGGACTCAGGCCCTTGTTCTGGGCGTGTTGTTCTATCCCCTCCAGGGCCAGCTGCAGCTTTATATTGCCTCGAACCTTCGTACTGGCTGATTCTAGACATCATTTTTTTAAAAGAAAAAAATATATTTATCATTATCATATCAGTCAGTAGTGTTAAAAAATATGGAAAGTAAGGAATTTCTTGGCAATTATAAGTGGGGATGTGTGGCGTAACGGCAGAGCAGAGTGTTTGGCTCAGAACCATGATGTCCCGAGTTCGAATCCTTCTAAGTCACCAAACTTGTGCCCCTTGGGAAAGGCACTGTACACGACTTTCGAAGCTTTCCTCACTACGCCCATCAGAAGTTCACTATCTTATAATTTGTGGGCAAATTATTTTAAGTAAAACCAAGTATATGTGTATTACAGCCTACACTACTCATAAATGCATCTTACAAAGTAATAAGTTTTATAATGTTTCTCATAATAGTCATATATTATGTGGTACAAATTGCTACAACACAAATAAAACATGCAAAACAACACAAGCCCCCCTCCCCACACAGCAATTTCTGTGTATGTTGCTTTAGCGCCATAAATTTGACAGCTCGTTTTGCCTTCTCCTCTCGTAAACATAACCCTCATGGTGATTTCAAAAGAAAGGTACATTCCTCTTTTACGACATGAAAGCATGTCGTGAGTTGAATAAGTCTTACCGTCTGTAAAATATGACAAAGAGTCCTCCAAATTTGGGAGTTGTCTCGTAGCTTCTTCCGCCATTTTGGACCCGCTCAAAGTTTGAATTCTCTCGCGGTCTGATCACGTGACTACGACAACAACGTGATTTCACGAGAACACGCTGCAGTTCACACTACTTCCGCACGGCGGTGTTGTTGATGAATCAAAGCTTGGCCGTGCTGTTTACATACTAAATACTACACTAAATATTGGCAGGTAAATAAATTATGGTAGTAAATTGTCCAACCAACTTCATAAGGATTGATCTGCTTCCTGCAGAATTTTGAGTATGTAACTTTTCCTTCTTTGTAGGACCTTGCATGTAGTGCTTTCGCGGTACTGGTTTCAAAATCATTAGCAAATGCCAAACAACAGTTCCACGATCTCATACCTTCGCCAAATGGTGTTTACCCTTCCGGTGGACAATTTATACATTTGTACTCATTAATTTTGCAAATAAGAACCTCATTTGCATGGATTATATAAGTTGATCATATTCTCCAATCAATGACAGCCTAATCTTATTGATTTGAATAAATCATGTTTATTGCTGTTGAGCTTCACTTAACTTCCAAATGCAGCAAGTATGAATTTCACAGCGATTACAACTATGAAATTATAGCAATTTCCCATTAATTATGCAAATTAGGTCTCCATGTACATAATCGATAGCCTCAGATGTTTTATCGTTCTCAATTACATGTTACAAGTGTTTCATAGTCCTATTATCACTCACTCACTCACTCACTCACTCACTCACTCACTCACTCACTCACTCACTCACTCACTCACTCCCCCGGAGGCAATGGCCCATTATTAACCACCTTATCTGACACTTTTTCACTACAAGTATATGCATGTTTCAAATGATCGAATGACCACCCAAGAAAAACAACCAGCAACGAAGAGCGTAACTAGATAGCCTGTTTATTAGCATTATTATATCAGCATATCATGTAAAGTTGACACAAATGGGCTCAATACACTATTCTGTGGCACGATCGACTCTTTATTATTTTTCGTCTTTTTTTGTTTGTTTGTTGTTGTTTTTTGTAAAGGAGAAAATGGAGAGGTCATTGCATGGTCAATGTAAAAACGTTGACCAGAATCGATGTATTAGTTTAGCAGTACTTACATGCAGGTTATGCTGTCTACATAAGGCCACAGCAAGTAAATTTTATGAATGACATCCTCCACAGACTCCAAATCTAATGCGATAGGGCAAAAAAACAAGGCAGGACAAAAAAAAAAACAAGATTCCTACATTTCCAAATTTTAAAATCATAAACCTTGAAAACAAGAAATCATAGCTATATTCTGCTAAGTTTATTGCCAGCTATTACAACATTCATTGTCACTGAAAAATATAGTTTTCAATCATTGTACAAAAGATTTTGATTCAGTGGGAACATCATATTTATCTGTCATCCACGTCTCGACATGGCAACAGATCTCTTTGCCCATTTTCGGCATGTTGACCACTGTCAGAGGGGAACAAAATTTCTTATCTCTTTTTTTTTCAAAATAAGGCGAAAATCAATGCGCGCTGATGTCATCCATAAAAACTACCTGCTGTGGCCTAACGATAAATTACTGGCCATATGCTGGTATATAACCAATAGATCGCATTACAACAATATCAAATACATGGTACAATGTCAAACATCAACCCAATAAGGCATTTCACAGTTCCTAGTGCGCTTGTGCAGTCGTGATGCATTGTGGTCTAATCTCAAAGTTTAAGAATCCTGCAAGGAATCGACAGGGGTGAACTCTGACCTCTGCACAAGCGCACTAGGAACCATGACATGGCTTTTACATATGGTTTCTGAGTGAATATCTGTAAGCTATGGAAAATAACTCTTCTCTTTTACACTGGTGGCTCTGTGGCCTTTTTGAATGGCGATCATAGTTATCGTTAGACTTAGAGCGACTCTTAATGCTACACAGATCAAGAGCGCCACAGACCACAAAATAGCTGTTACACTTTTTGACTCTCCTTTAAATTTGCTATGTGGTATGATTAGGCTTGACTTTGGATTTCCTGGTACATGTACTAAGTCAGCTATATGTCGTTGTCTGTACAAGGGTTTGGTTTGGCTTGAGATTGTTGAAAACGATATTTCAACAAGTAATATAGTGCAATGATGAGGATATCTTTACCAGTTACCTACTTCTTCATCTACATAATCATAATAGTCTGGATCACTTTGCTTTAGCCGCTCTAGTCTCTGTAAAAATAAGTCTTTGGCATAGTCGTAAAGTTCAATGTCAAGAGTGTTCAGTTCTTCTACTCTCCTCTTTTTGTCTTCTGAGATGGGTGTTCTTCCTGCTGTTGTGCCGTTGACTTGCTCGAAAGGTTCGATAAACTTAAGTTTAAAGGTCCTTTCAAACATGTACTGGCTTTTCTTCTGGAATTCTGTGAGGCCAAAGAACGCCATCCGCCGCAGATTGGTCTTCGCACTTCCCAGAAGAATGCGGTTTCTCTGCTCCTGACTTACGCGGGATGTGTTGTAGCAGCCGACAAGGCTCAAGTCTGCCAGCATGCGGGTCTGGCGATTATTTGCGAGGTTCCACGGACAATCTGTGAACTCGTCCAAGCCAACACCCACCCAGTTGTCGTCGAAACAAGATGGCAGCTCCTTTTCTGTTGGCATTCTTCCATCGCACATGTGTCGAGAAGTTTTCCATGTGGCTCCCCGCTGTACGTGGCGCCACTCGCTCAGGTATCTGGCCACAGGTTCCCGCAGCATCGTGATGTAGAAATACCTGCAGAAAAACACAGATACCATATCAGTAAAGACCCCATTTCATTTTTCAACAACGGGCGCCATTTTAAAATGTAATCTCGCGAGAGCCAGCCTGGCGAGAACGTGCGTGAGCTTGCACGAAAACGAGGATGGAGATTTTTGTTTCTTTCACAGGACAATTCTGTGATAACACAATATTGATGGAATAGCAACAAATAAACGTTTGTTGGATGATTTTACATTTTTAGAACATCATAAACTCATAGATGTTAATATCGATTTGATAAAGCTGTGCATTATTTGAAGGTTTCCACGTCGACCCAGTTTAGAAGTTGAAAGGTTGCGGTCCTTCCGACACCACTCTATGCACAGAGCGGAACGTATCTCTGTTTCTGTAGCTCATGGAACTTAAAACACTACGACGAACAAGGGACTATTTAACTTGAAGTGGTGTGTGTTTATCTGCCATATGCACCCTTCCCGGGCTGAATGCAAAGCAGAGAAAACACCTGAAATGTGCGCACTGTACCCACATGTACATCAGACCATTGCATCAGCCCAATATAATAATAGCTACAATGAAATCTGCTGGTGTTGAGTTTTTCAAACCCCTAGGCTGATACCGGACCGTTAAGATTGCGGTGAACCACACAAAACCATAATTGCACCTTCATTCCCAAAAACCGTCACTCTGGGAGTACAAATTGTGCACATCAAGGAAAATCAATACCGCAAAAGTTAAGCATCATTTGGAAAGCAAGCAGGCAAATGAGGCTGCCATTCTGTGCATCAGTAGGATCAATGGTGCCTGAATGACAGAGAATGCTGCACAGATCCCCCGGTGAGGTAAAAATGTCAGCCCTCATTGAGGACGCGAGTCTGCGATTATCTTTCAATCATAGAAGGTAAAGAACATGTTGATACCGGTCTTCATTGGCTCATCATAACACTACAATCGTACTATACCTGTAATATTTGAGCGGTTCATCAAATAAGGAATCTGCCAGTATGTGATATTGCTAATGGCCAAGGGGTTGGCAAAAGCTCCTCCGTGGTTGATCGAACCAAGACTAGATTAGGAAACGCAGCTGACCTAATCAATAGAGTGTTTAGAAAGCCCCCGTGCTATCTGTACCCCTGGTACGTGTTTCTACCTCTGCCGGTTACGGAATCGATATTTTGCACACATAATGTTTCACACGATGTCAAAGTCAGCAGAACTGGGCATTATCACATTTACAGTTTATTCACATTCTTCTCGGTTCACTGGTCCAGGTCATTGATCATGACCTTATGTGTTTGGAGAAGAAGAAGAAGAAGAAAAAGAGCAAAACCAAATGTTTTCCTTCTGCGAAGGTAAACACAAACATATTGTATCTTCAGTTGTATCTATTACATCATTTCGAACGTCTCACTTCGCATCAGTAAAAAGGAAAAAAAACGTTCCAGATACGTTCTTGATTTGCGAGTGCTAGCATGATGTTCATATTGGTCGTATCAAAATCACGGGAAATAGCCCATGAAATGGCCTATCTGCCATAACGTATAATGCACAATGTGTTATCTCAATACCGTTCTGGTCATTGATCTAAGTACAACATACCGCACATCCACTTCGTAATTTCATTAAATGTCTACACTGAGTGTTTCACGATCTCAGTGCTAAGTTATAAAATGAAAGTTTCAGATTTGTCAAAAAAAAAAAAACGGTTTCCTGTGGAATATAGTCTCAAAAGCCTAGAGTAAACGAGAAGAGACAACAAAGAATAAGGGCAAGCAAACTTCAACAAGTTTACTTCACGCTTACGAGTCTGCTTCATTCTAGCGGAAAATTGTTAATTTTCCACCATACAGTGAAACGCTGGCTCCCCACATGGCACTACAGGGGATGATTTGACAGAATGGGCGCCCTTGAGGCACGTTCGAAATTATATCTAGGCACACTTAGTGTGCTATACTCATGTATGTGTTCTGACGAAGCAATACTCATGTATGTGTTCTGACATACCAATACTCATGTATGTGTTCTGACATACCAATACTCATGTATGTGTTCTGATATACCAATACTCATGTATGTGTTCTGATATGAATACTAATACATGTGTTCTGACATACGTACCAATACTCATGTATGTGTTCTGACGAAGCAATACTCATGTATGTGTTCTGACGAAGCAATACTCATGTATGTGTTCTGACATACCAATACTTATGTATGTGTTCTGATATGAATACTAATACATGTGTTCTGACATACGTACCAATAATCATGTATGTGTTCTGACATACCAATACTCATGTATGTGATCTGACATACCAATACTCATGTATGTGTTCTGACATACCAATACTTATGAGCATGTTGAAGAAAAGGCTAGGGCATATATTACACCCTTGATCTTATTCGCCCTTCAATTGACACTGAACAAGGATTTTCGGCATGGGGCTCGACTTAGAAGGCTGTATATGATCAGAACATTTGCTTCAGTCATAAACCCTAGCCTGATGAGGGGGATACAAGCTCATTCACGTTTGGGACCGCACTCTTCTCATAGCAGCGCCACCTAGCCTTGGGAGGTAGAATCAGTACTGCAGTCATTATTGAAAAATGTATATATATTACGTATGTATACCAGAAGGAGTATCAATACGTTTTCAGATAAATGATACCTAGATAATTTATACCTTCATATGTTCTTTTGAGGCTCTCATATAATCATCATCGTTCATAGCTACGTCCACAACATCAATGTTGGGTATTAGAGTAGTTCATCAAGATTTTATGTCGGCACTGGGAACATTTAACAGTTTTTTTGCTAACGACAAGTTTGCTGTTCAGGGAGTTGGCTGTAGCAATCTTAGTCGGCTACTTTGATTCTTATTGATTTATTCATTCCTCGCACAAAGTTTGCTTCTCCGGGGCTTACCGGTAAAGATTTGGTTGCACTTCATCAACTGAGCTCGCGATTCTAATCAGTGGATCCCACGGGTTGGTTCTCTCTGTGACTACTAATGTCCCCGGCTTCCACCCATATGTCTGCTAGGGTTTCCACGGAAAAGAGACCTATTTCCTCTTCCTTCCCAGACCTCCAATACCCTGTGGCTAAACCTTTCGTCTGACAAAGCTATCTGAGGCAGAACAGCGTGCCCCAATAGGGACGCAGCAGTCCCTTGTGTGCTGTTCCAGTTGTCTACAATGGAGTGTAATATTGATGGAGTTCTCGGCGCCCAATCTATCTTTTCAAGCATGCAACAGTTTCAGTTTGGCGCGTGTCAGGTATAAATAGGTGTGTGGATCGTTTGGAAACGGGAGGGGCGGATGATAAAGCTTGTTTTTAAATGCAAAGAGCATAGCAGTAGAACAGAACAGGTTGCCAACGAGAAGTCATTGGAAGCAGCGCGCAAAGATACTAGTAGATGGGATATCTGTGGTACAGCGATCAATACGCCGCCATTTTGGATCGTACAAAAGCGAGAGCTAGAGTTTCAAGGATACAAACGTTATAGATTTTTCCATCCACTTCCAGAGAGAACTTGAAGTTCCCAATTCACCAGATTCTCAATCATCCGGAAAAGACCAGAAGACCTGCCGAAAATTTGAATCAAATCTTTGAGTTCATCCTTTCTCGTCTAGAAAGTACCCAAGTTCAAAGAACCCAGAGTTATGAATGTGTCTTTCCTAATGTCATCTATAAAGCTTTCTCTAAACGTCTGAACAATTACTTGTCGTACTTGTAATGGAAGATAATGCCTTATTTGTCGTGCAGCTAAGATGAAATATGAGGTTCTCTCCACAGCTCAGACGGCTGGTGCCAGGTAGGCTAGTACGTACCGCGTATGGCGTAATCCCAATCCCGCAACATTCAGCTTGTTTAATTGGGGCGGTGCTCTTAAGGTGTCAGACAGACTTCTATCTTGGTACAGACGCTATACAGATGGCTAGTCAATGAGAAATATGACACTAGATTATGCTAAAATTGAGACCTTCTGGTGCGAGGCGAGGAATTTGATGAGATGAGGCTTTTATTGAGGTGTACAATCTGTGATATGAAGATAATTGGGAGCACATAGTGTCATCATATAAAGTTAGTGTTGAGAGAGTACAATTGCGCGGGCGGATTGTACTAATAATGTACAATTAGATGCTGATAGCTTGAAGCATTACTTCTTTATAAACTCAAGAGTACGTTTTTATTGTACTCTTCCATGCTGTTCATTAACCTGCATAATATTTTGACTGGAGATCTAGCGGAGCTGGTATTGAAATGTAAATCTTGAACACATCACGGATATTTAAAGAGTTACTAAGAGAGAGTTAACGTTTTGCAAAACTGTGTTATCCTATCATTTGACTGTTTCCTTTTTTTTAGACTATACGCGAATTCCCAGAGTCTTTGAAAATATAACATATAGACTAAGTGATGCTATTTGCATCAGTATTTTATACTTTGGACGTTTAAAACAGCACAGAAAAAAGCCCCAAGATAATTAATATTTTCTCAAAAAAAAAAAAACAATCCAGGATCTAACAGTAACCGTTTTCTGTCGCAATTGTCGGCATTTTTGCTCTATGAATGTTATAATACCGTACATTGGGATAACGTTGTTTCAACTTACTACGGTAGATAAGTGACTAGAATATTGACTTTGAAAAATCTGCTTTTCAAAGCCTAGAAACTGCATTGAGCACCTTTAACAGAGGCTGAATGAGTGTTATAGCTATTGTCTGCTTGATGTCAGAATGTGCATAGGTGAAAGACACGCTCAATATTTCCTGATATACAACACGCCTTAACCTGGGCCATTACACATAACAGATCAATAGAAATAAACTTTGCAGGGGAGATATCGAGGCCCGTGACCTAAAAGGTTTCCAAAAACATTGTAAGCCCCTTGGAAGTGTCGTTAGTCCTGGCCCTGAGGTCCCGCCTACATCGAAAATCAATCAAGGAAAGAGACGCTTGTAGCCACATTTGACTTTGAAGAAGTCACCGCACCTGATTTATATATAGTGCTTTCCTATACGGACAAGAAGTTTCCAATGTCGGGAGAAGACAAAAAAAGTATATTTGTAATAATTTGTGATTCTAGTTCCTGTTGCCAGAATATTTTATTCTATGAAGCCGAATGGATAAAAAAATCAATAGATAAAATAATTGTCCAACGATGTAACAGTGGTTTGTGTAGTGTATTTGGCAGTGTTCTAGCAGCATCATTTTCACCATTTACTGTGCTATCATTCTTGCAATCCAAACGAAGTTAGTTGTATTTTTTACACCGTGGGATCTCATTGTCGCCCGATAGAATGACAGTAATATCCAGACATGCTGTCTGGGATTCAGAATGACATGATGACTTGGTATCTGTCGTACAATCCATATCCAGTGCACCTAAGAACGACTCTGTTGAAGTCTCATCCAATGACTACATCTTCCAGTAGACTTGAATTTAAGGTCAGGGTCGAAGAATAAAACGAAGGTTGGATGTCACTATCTAACCACTCAATCATGAAAGTCCTTCTGACACTATTTGGTACACAGGGAGTTGCACAAGTCCGTATCTAAAGCCCTTGGGCCGCACAACCGCACAAGCAGGGGCCAGTGTTAAGCTCCCATACTCCTTAACGGATCTTTATTAGTGAGAAATTTTATTGCAAATAAATACCTGAGAGCTAACTGCAGGTACAAAACATGTATGAAAAAAACACAATGCTATAAGAGACTACCTCTAATATCATACTACATTCTACAACATACGTGGTACTAGTTTTAGTGCTCGCTAGAGAAAGCAGTATGTACCATATTTTCAAAGTCTTTGGTGTATTTTCATGTCCCTTACTGCCTTAGTCTTATCTCTCGAGTTTGTTTCCCCAATAACTGATGTTATTGATGTATTTGCATACATATGCTATGAAATATAAAAAAGCGAGGCTGTTATAGTCATTGTGGGTTTCCCTCTACATCCGATATGCCCATGCATACACCATTGTATATTTTGATGTGTAAAAACTATACGAAACTTTATATTCACAAAGTAAACGATAAGCCACAAGCGGCGATGCAGGACGGAAGATCGTAAAGTCAAATGACTAGCCTATAGCTAAACCACCTTCTGAAAGGATACCAGATACGAACTCTATGAAACGATATATCTTAATATCTCATGTTTTACTAAACATATACTGCATACATGTATATTCTTTTGACACAAGCGCTATTACAAACAGAGACCAGAAATATAGATTAGCATCTTGCACTTCCTACGCATTTGCCTTTTGCAGAAGCTGAGCCATGAAAGGTCCATAAACTCCCATTACCAAGCGTGCGCTGTGACATATAGAGCAATCCGCTGAGGCTATCCAGTCATGTCCCTTGCGTCTGTGGTATAATAATATCCATTAGTAACACTAGTGATGGGCTGGAGACTACAAAGTTGTCGCGGAATAAAGTCCGCATCTTTGGCGGTACAGATTGTGCTCTGAATCTGGTAACGTCTAATGAGAGCGTAGATATGTCATCTACTGAAACATAAGAAAGAGTGACCCGCTGAACTACGTAAAAGAAATATCAATGCTGATAATTGGAATCATGCGTCTTCGCCATTTTTCTGTCAAGATACCTCGAAATATTAAACCGCCAGAGCTCGTAAAAACCTCATTTCATGCAACATTTGTGGACGTATAGCTCAACCATTTCTCTGCGAAATAGTTCTATCAGTTGCGTGGAACGGCATATGTTTGATTTGTTGAGGCAACAAAGTTACAGTGTGTATGCAGTGGGAATAAAGAAGTCCACTTGGTACTTTGAAGTATGCTTCAAAAATCGTTGGCAACGACCAGTACAGATGTATTGCAGTACCCCAGGCGGGGGTATAGATCTCCACGTTATGCATTGGGCAAGTTCAAGGCCTAAGACTCAGCCATGTCAGGAACACCCACGTGTTTTACATGATAAAGGGACATTGTCGTATCTTTGGTGTATACATGTATGACGTTATTACTGATACCTACCTACGTCCACGGTTTTCATACCTGTATCTTTGGGTAACGTTGGGTCATTATTACTCATTTGTAGGAGCGCCCTTTAAGTTAAAACGTGTACAGGTGACTATGACACAAGCCATTGTGGCCACTATTTCATGGCCAGTAGTATTCCTTAGATTTTTGTTATTCTCAGGTATGAATCAAATCCAATACAGTACTCTCGAGGCTTCCCAAAAAGTATACCTACAGTTTTTTTACTAGCTTCCCCTCCAAAAAAATCCAGTCCTAGAATGTAGACTGAAGTAACTTCGTCTGGGCGTTTGAAGAAAGATGAAGGCCACCGAAGGACGCAAGTAATGCTAAAGTGACTCAAAGTGTGGGCATGAATAAAACATCAGCTTCCCCATTTTACATATCACCGTTTTCCACATGGACGGCTCTCAGAGAGATTTGGAGCTGTTACACGAACCTGGTTTGTATTGATTGTTTTTGAAAAGCTCTTTCTTGCCGAGGAGCTTGAGGCCAATTGTTTTAATCCGTCTTGCCATTCGAAGCACGGGTCACTCGAGCACAAACTGGTCAAATTGCTAATGGTATTTGCTAACGGTGGAGACGACATTACCCATTTTTACTATACTTTTACAGGCCGATTTTAGTTTCCAAGTCTGCAACTTATCCAAACTAGGTCGTTGGTAACTTAAAGGTTTATCTGTGTGTGTAGAACGTATAGAAACAAGTACAACTCCATTATTCGTTTGTCTAAAAAGAAATATTACGACGAAAAGTTAAAAGCCGCATCCTCGGATATATCCAAAACCTGGAAAATAATCAACGAACTCCTTAACAGAAAAAAACCAAGTATTGTCATTCCTAATAAATTTCGTGATGGAGAGTCATACATAGATGATCCACAAGACATTGTTAATAGATTCAACGATTTTTTCACCAATATTGGGCCATCCCTTGCAAACAAAATCGAAAAGACCGATTGTTCCCCTTTGCAATATTTTGAATGTTCCTATCCACACACAAACTCTTTTGAAGAGCCAAATTCTACAGAGATTCACGATATTATCATAAATTTGAAAAAATGCAGCTCCAGGTCATGACGAATTAAGTGCATCTTTGATAAAGCAAAATGTCTCCTCCATTTTAGAACCAATTACTCATATTTTTAAGCTTTCTTTGTCAACTGGATCAGTACCAACAGAATTGAAAATGGCCAAAGTAATACCCCTATACAAAACCGGAGATCTTGACATATTTACAAACTACAGACCTATATCAATCCTTCCTACGTTTTCAAAAATCTTAGAAAAATTAGTTTATAAAAGAATTTTAAGTCACTTAGAAACAAATAATATTCTTTATTCTCATCAATATGGATTTCGCAAAAAATATTCTACGTACATGCCCCTGTTATGCTTAACTGATAAAATAACCGAAGCGCTAGAAAACAACGAATACACCGTAGGCATATTTCTTGATCTTTCAAAAGCATTTGATACCGTTGACCACAAAATATTACTTGACAAATTACATATGTACGGCTTACAAAACACAGTTCATGATTGGCTTAAAGATTATCTTGCTAACAGAAAACAATATGTTACCAATGGCATTTACAAATCACAACATAACTCGATAACATGTGGCGTTCCGCAAGGATCCATCCTGGGACCCCTACTTTTTCTAATTTACATAAATGATTTAGCACAAGTATCTCAAAAATTATTTGCTCTTCTCTTTGCTGATGATACAAATCTATTCATGTCACATAAAAATCTCAACACGTTAGTAACTACAATGAACGAAGAATTGGATAAAGTAAATAAGTGGTTTAAAACAAACAAATTGTCTTTAAATGTTAAGAAAACAAATTTAATAATATTTGCAGGTAAAAATAGAAATTACCCGAAGGAAAACGTACAAATATACATAAACAGCAACATTATTACTCAAGTAACACACACCCGTTTTCTAGGGGTTTTAATAGATGCAAAATTAACATGGAAAAATCACATCGATCTTATTAGTAAAAAATATCCAAGAACATTGGTATTATACGGAAAGTAGGAAATCTTTTATCTCCTAAAACATTTATCACTCTCTACTATAGTCTAATCTATCCTTACTTAAGTTATTGTAATATTATATGGGCAGGTACGTACACTACATCACTTAAACCGCTTTTTTTGCTTCAGAAACGATACATCAGGATAGCGTCAAAAGTTCCATTCACTTTCCCTACTGCACCATTGTTTAAAAAGCTCAAAATACTGTCCATAAATGACATAAATAAACTACAAACAAGTCTTTTAATGTACAAGATAATGAATAAATGTCCTTGCCTTCCTGAAACCTTCCACGACACCTACACCTTCTTATTAAACTCAGACATCCACAACCACTTTACACGCCAATGCAATTATTTAAGGCCATCCAATGCGAAATCGAATCTCCGTCAATTTACAATCACGTACAGAGGCCCAACAATTTGGAACAACCTAAGTAGAACTTTACAAATTAGTCCCTCCGTCACCATTTTCAAAAATTATACTAAAGCAACTTTCATAAATAACCCCACACATTCTTAATTCTTGTTTAAGTTTCCTTGTTTACTACTTTTCATTACTACTTTTCATAATTGTAGATAGTATTGTATCGTATTGTATTTTATTGTTTTGTTTCATTTACCCGTTACCTAGTAAGTTATTTCTTATTTATCCGATTAATTTGAATTGTTAATTAAGTTATGAAGGGAGGCCTCCTCATAAGCATTTTATGCTTCCGGCCTCCCTACACTGTCACATTTCATTTATATTTTCTTGTGTCTGTATTTTGTTTTAAAGTGCGAATAAAAACTGAAACTGAAAACTGTGTGGGCAAGGATTTGACGTACTTAAATGTTCGACTGTACGACACGAGAATTTTTTCGCTGCTTTAATGACATCACTTAAAGTAAGCAAATTCCATGTATCTACAATATATGGTTACTGCTAACTCATAGCATTCACTTAACATATCAACTTGAAGATAAAATAAACCCTAGACAACGGAACATAGGATGTAACACTAGCTCTAATATCATAGCAGAGTTGCAATATTAAATCATTTTCAGAAAGATGACAAATTTAGCAAAAACTCTTCAGGCGGCGGCTACAGTAGTTAAGGTACCTGGTGACATATTTATGACCAAATTGATTTACAGGGGTCATAAAAGGCAATAAGAAATTGCCCCATAGGGAACAATGCTTTTCACAGTTTTTTGGCCATAAAGGAATTTTCTCATCATACAGTATTGAAAAGGCCGGACGGCTTTCATAAATAATTAAGGGTCTCTCCAGTTTGGGTTGCACTTCAGAGTTAGCTCTTGACTGTGGAATTCATCATCATTATTATGTACTAGTTCTGCATCAACAGTAGTGGAAACGACAACAGTTACAGATAGTTTTTCTTCAGTGCATGGCCTCTCATGCCGATTAATACATAGTGCTTTCCTATACGAAGAATTCCTACCTAGACGTTTCCAATTCCGG
>NW_017804032.1:536921-545641 GCF_001625305.1 Branchiostoma belcheri | reverse complement strand
ATAAGGGTTCAACGATATTATTTTACATTGTAAGATAATCAGGGGTAAATGATATGAATCTATTTTGTAAAACATTTTTGTTTAATTTTTTTCTGTATGTTTGCGAAAGTCATTCATCTTATAGTTTGTCCAGAACTGGTGAAAATTATCATTTTCAAGTTCAATAGATTATACACGTCTGTCGCTTCCGAAAGTAGAATCTATCTCAATGCTAGAATGAAAAAAATGTATAACTAAATATTACTGTCTGCTGATAGATGTATTTTATAGCATAGTAAGCTGTATAAAATTCCACCAAAGACTGTCACGATATTTATTCCCATTCTACACGTGTGTAATAGTCTCTTATAGAATAGTTTAGTTTCCTATTAAGTAATGTAAACTGTACATGTCATACGTTGCATCTTATGCGATTGTTGTTCAATCAATTCATTAACATCATTATCACGCAAAATGTAATGAACATATTCGATCTACACATATCTAACCTCTAACACATCCACCGATCCGTGTCAGTTACAAACTTCCTACACCCAATTACATGCAAATGAATTACAATTGGCAATCGATTTACACATTTATACAGAAAGGGCAAATTAAAGAAGAATAAATTAGTTTTGATAAGAAACCCTATCCTTCATATAACGAATGCCACGTGGATGAAATTGAGACAAAATATGGATACAGTATTATTACCATTAATAGCATAGTTGACCTTTTTTAGACAGCTGTTTATTGTGCTGAAGTGACGGTTCATGCACCGTTAGATGCTCACAATTGCCTTTGCTCCCAGGGCAATCTATTTTGAATAATGAGGATCATTATATCTTGCTGACAATGACGAATGGGCAAAGGCGAATCTAGCATATAGTCTGTCAGTATCCTGTGAAGTTTTGTTAGTTTGTATGCAACACACGTGATGATTGGAGCTAATTAAAGAATGTGCTCATCAGAAAGTGTTTGTTGTTAATCCGGCTTGATCACTGAGCTGAGGCTCTTTTTATCCATGAACAGCTGCAGTAGGTGGTGCCTTTTATTGATGAGCCCCAAGAGTGGTAATTTGTCATATCCTGAAGTACTCGACATGTTTTGTAACTTGTCCCCACAGCTATGCGATATCAATCAAGTGGATTCGGGGGGTAAATCGCTCGGGTTTCATTTGTGCAATGAGTGTTTCTAAAATGCATGACAGTTGAAGACATGTGGGGGCCATGGTAAACCACCTTTGTAAACTTTATTAATAGGTCCATCAGCTATTTTAACGGTAAATATTAACTCCGATAGTCAAAGTGCTTAAAGATATTCGTAAAGGAGACTTACAGATTTGAACACATTTAAGCTACCTCTAAGTTGTAAATTTTCCAGCTAAAACCTTATCTTTACGACAACTCTAAGCTGCCTTTAAGCAGTCGTAAATTTTCCAAATAAAATTCTTTCTTTACGACAACTTTACGCATTTATGTTTGAAAAATTCCTCTGAAAACTTTGACGAAATGTGATCGGTTTCACCGCAGTGCAGATCTCTTAAGGCAAAGACCTGCCCCCGGGAACCTATGCTTCATCGATCGGAATATTTTTGTGCTTACAGAGCACAGATGGATCAGATGTACTCAATACTTTGCCTCGGAACCGACAATCATTTACGAATAGCTACTTTTGACACTTTAACGTATTACATACCTTCTATAGAATACAATTACGTAATCCCGTATCAACTGTGATTTAATTTTCCATTTCTAATACAAATACTACACAGTGTATCCTGCTATCTACTACATTTGCCATTTTCTCTCTCTTTCGGTGTTCAATTGGACATGCCGAAAAGGCCATTTTAAGATCCAAAATCCATACTTGTCACTGTTTGATGAAGAAATGCTTGGTGTCCAATATTAGAAAGGACGAGATATTGAAAAAAAACATTTCCACCAGCCTTTGGGTTCCTAACAAAGCAGAACGAAGGTCCTGGACTTGATATTGACCAAGGTGAGATCGATCAAGATACGGGAATAACGACATCCATCAACGCGACGTCTAAAAGCTTTCCAGGTCCCGTCGAGGGACAGCCGTTGTCATCGTAGATGCCGGGGCATACGTAACCAGAATGGAAGTTAAGCAGCGAGGAAAATGGGGGAAGGGTGTCTGCAGAATCCTATAATCCAGTTAATCCTTCGAAATTGGAAGAAAAATTGTGCATTCAAAGGTATAGAAATTACTGAGCATCAATTCTACATAATAGATGAAAGGGAAGAGAGAAAGTAGAGGCAACTGGAGGTGGCAGGTACCTCCCATATTAACCTCTAGTGACCCAATTCAGCGAGAGGTAATCTATGTTTGGAATTGAGAATAAATTCAGTCAGGACACACTCCACCTCCCACACGTAATTCTCTTTGAGTCACTTCGAATTTTATCCATAGAGCATCATATCTTGCGTGGAGTGATTCGGTACATAATAATGAATATACAGAAAGATGATGTAGAATTTTGACAGAAGCAAGCAAAACGTATTATTACATATTATTCAGCATTAATATTACATGATTTCAGGAAAGTGAACCATCGCACTGGTCTATACCACCAGAACCCATGTCCAAAACAACTAGAAATACTGACGCCACCATATCCTATTCCTTATTTCTAAATCTTTGTTATTTTCTAGAATTCTGGTCCTTGGAAGTAATGGGGGCTTTTTTTTTCCATTCTACAAACAGATCCTACAAAGGCAATACAGTATTCATCGGCCAGAGGAGTGTCCATTAGCCCCTTTCTTGCCATCGTAGAATCTGCTTGGAAATTAGACTTTTTCAGGCACAGAGTAAAATAAATTGATAACGTTTTACCGTATACGTGTTACATATTTGTTTTGGACCCGGCTGTGTTCGTTAAGGCCCAGTGGTGTACCTTAAACACCGCGTAAGTTAACGGACTTCATACCCAACCCAATAATTGTACACAAGAAAGATGATGATTATCCATATTTCTGATAGTTCCAGTGCCGAACTTTGATATGTAAAATGAAACATTGCAACAAACTGCAAAATTTAATAACAAACACTACTGTTTGCAAATCACTACAAAATCACAAAGTCTGGCTTCACCAAGACGCATTGCGACTTGAACTGAGAAGAAATCCGTTGAACAAGACGGATACCCCATAATGACATGGTACGGTTCGCAGCCCGGACCTTTAATAATGTCTCAGCAAGACAAATGGCGAAAGACTTAGTTCTGGCGAGGTGAAAGCTTTATATTCCCAGGCAGGCCATTCATTGTCGGCTTATTTTCCTCCTAGCAGAACATGAGAAGGGTCGAGGCACATTTGAAGGCGGTTAGGAGGTAAAAAACAACAACTACGTGCCTGGGAAAGCAAATACAAACGTGCTTCTGTTTTGTATCACCAAGCATGGCCTGTGTTCAATGTTCCAAGCGTTGAAGTAAAAATGACAGTGGTTTTACAACAGCGTCAAATATAATTGTCGAAGAACACTTCGGTGACAGTGGTTCAGTAATGTATCTTCTATCCAACAACGTATTACCAGCATGAGGTCTGCCCTACATCAAGAGTAGGTCTATCGTGAACGAAGAAGGCCCAAATCCTACGTGTACCATTACTGCATTTTTACGACTTGATCCTAGATAGAGGTTTAATATGGTAATTTCACACCCAGGGTGATGTATATGTATACACAAGACAGTTACAGCTATGATGTGACTTGAATGCTCTACGTAGCACATATGACTTTCAATGAGAAGGCATTTTTCAAAGTGAACCCCAGTGCTGAATGATACACGGAATCAACGTCCTTTTTTACCGTATTCTGTTCATCTGCACAACAAAGCAGCACCAGGATACTTTGTAGAGAACAAAAACGGTTACAAACCAAGAGAGCTGCTGTCACACTTTGGTTGGTCAAAGTCAAAGTTTGTTGTGATATACGCCTTTCAAATTTTCTTCCAATCGATCCGTGGCACAGCTTTTGAAAGGCGTATATCACGTCTTTGTTGACTATATTCTGGTCTTCTGAAGTGAGATGTGACAACAGGATATTTTGTAGAGCCCGAGAAGATTTGACGGCAATAGTGGAGCTGGTGTCACTCTTTGGTCAGCATCTACGTGGCAAGACAGATGGCTCCGACTTTCCAGGCAGCTACAAGGCAATTTCACCTCCTTGTCCAGGTCTTCCAAGACGGTAATTGAATTTGCAAGATGATATATGGCGGGTTTTAAGTCGGCGCTACGTCAGAGGGAGGCGTCCCATGAGTATGCAGTAAGGAACTGTTGGTATGCCGAGTGAGTCGCCAAATGTTCTTCAGAGGCGTTTTGTGTGGATAAAGGTTGGCTCGGGGATCAATGAGGTCAGGAGGTCACGACCAATGTCGCCCAGACGTGTACGGGTTATTGTGATGCAGATTTGATGGCTCCGACATCCCGGCGTTGCCATGGCGGCGGAACGTTCCTGAGGGCAGGGGCAGAGCCGATCTGTATTCCGTCCCGTTCTGAACTTAATGGGCTTGTCCGCGGGTACAATGGGTTCATTAACGACCTCCAATCAACAAACGAACGTGCTGCTTTCATCATAACCGCTGCTGTCCTAAAATGTTTGAGCAATCATACGACTTTCTTTACAGTGCAGTACGCAGACTTCAAATAGTTATTCGAAACTTCTTCCGCGCACCATGATTTACATGTACTTTATACAGTCCTTTGAACTAGTACGCTCAACGCTACTCCCATCGAGCGAGGGTTTCTAAACTTGTATTCAAGAGGAATGTCACCCGCCCCCGAATACAGGGATGTTTGATGTCTTAGTTAACGTTGAACTTGGACGTTCAAACTAAGCCAATTTATCAGAGCCGGGGAGCTTCTCTTTAATCAATACCCAAAGGAACGGTAGGGACTTGCTCCTACCTCACAATTACAACGCAATAGTCTGGCTTCAACTGACATTTCTGTTTGATAGATAGTAAGAGCACTGACGTACGAAGTTACACATGTACCATTACATATAAATTACTTATCAAAGCTGTAAAACAAATATGAAAAGTGATGATTTATGAATCGTTTCCTCTTCTTACAAATTACGACCATGCTACCCGAAGCGGAATAATCGACTGTGTATTAAAACATGCTAATAACAGTTATAAACTTGCCAGCCTGAAAACAAGTTTTTACTGTGATTATGGGTTTGGTAATTTCGTTTCTTTTCTGTCACGCAAGGTCGACTTTATATCCGTTTGAACCAGATGTGCTATGAAGCATGGCGGCTATTAGAGTTTTCCACACGCAAGGCCATCTTGGCTTTAATTTAGAGACACTGTAACCGCAACTGCTGCCTTCCTGTAATCAGTGGGAAGCTGTGATTGACTCCATATTGGACCATGCGGGGCAAAAGATTAATCACAGTAAAATTAGCATCACTAAGAAGGGTACCGTCTTGGAAAACAGGCACACTAATCAGTTTGGCTCCCTTATCAATGCAGGACAAATGGAGAGTCCATTGATTTTAGCTGGGACGTGTCACGAGTGTGCGCTTTCATCATCGCACTGTGGCGCCTGGCACAGGTCTTAAAGTCGACATTTGCAATGGGCATGGGTTGGTCGGTGTCTTTGGTAGCTATAGTAAAAGTAATTCTGAGTCAGTTGGAATAGCAAAAGTAATTCTAAGTTGGAGTTCTGAGTTGGAATACCAAACGTAATTCTGAGTTGGAATACCAAAAGTAATTCTGAGTTGGAATACCATACACTTTCCCACATGTTCTTGGAAACGTCGACTGTGACATTTTGACTCCATGGGTCAGAAATAAAGGAACAGAGAGAGAGAGAGAGAGAGAGAGCTTCGTACGTACATGTTGGCAGAGCCTGTTGGAGACATACATTGTATTAAGTTCTGCATGCACAAAAAGCTATCAATATACACAAAAACTATCTCTGAAGTTTAGTTTCATGGCGATGTCAGTAACATGTAAGTTACGAGAAAAACCACACAGAATGGTGAAGCATGACATGTACTTATAATAAGAAACTCTTTCTTTTAGGAGGCAGCAATGCTAAGTCGTCTCCACAAGAAAAGAAGTCGACATAGCATCTAAAGGTTAACATCGCAATCAAATACCTATTATCTCTCTCGTATTGTACCGTTGTGGTATCTATTGGAGAACAAAAGCACAGACCGATTAACGTTCGTAATAGACATTGTACTGCAGGTGTATGGACAAGATAAGAGACCTTCTAATGTTTCCTCTATACATTAATGGCTGCACGGAAGATAAAGCTAATGTCACATTAGGATATAGTCTCATTAGCAAAGAAGTTCTGCGAAGTAATAAACAACCACTTCCTTCACCAACACAACTTGACTCCATCTAACTCCAGCGGTAATCTACTGGACTTGGTCTTCTCAAATTTTCCAGAGAGCCTGTCTGCCATCAACGAGGTTCCAACTGTCTTCGACACCGACCATGCCATTTTGGAATTCATGATCAAGTGCAAATCCCAACCGAAGCGTGGCATCTCCCGTAAAGTGTTCAACTTCAAGGCCGCTGACTGGGATGGCCTACGGTCAGATCAGAGTTTAAGCGATCTGGAGGAGGAAATGGGAAAACACAGTGATATCGATTCAGCCTGGCAAACATGGCGTAGCACCGTGCAGGCAGCGATGGTTAAATACATACCTTCTAGACAACTGAAAAACTCATCAACACCGCCCTGGGTTGACAGTGAAGTGCGGCACGTTCGACATAAAAAGTACACGGCCTGGAAGAAAGCGAAGAGAACTGACAAACCTGTTCACTGGGCTAAGTTCAGGAAGCTTCGAAACAAGCTCAAAAATATCCTGTCTTCCAAGTATAGAAACTTCTTGGATGGTCTGTCATCCTCATTACAAGAGTCACCCAAGCGATTCTGGTCCTTTGTCCGTGCAAAGGCGAAGGCCAAATCCTTGCCCTCGGTGGTGAAAAATGATGGCTCCATCGCCCAATCTGCCAAGGAGAAAGCGAATATATTCAACCAGTATTTCTATTCAACTTTCTCCCCGGTGGACCGGAATACCAGTAAACCTGATATTGATATTGTATCAGTTGATGCCTTATCTAACTTACAGTTTTCTGTCGATGTTGTTCAAGATGTGCTGGCCAGTCTTGATATAACTAAAGCGGTCGGACCTGACAATATCTCCCCGCTCATTCTTAGGAAATGTGCCGACATACTTGCACCGTCTCTTACCCAATTGTTCAACAAATCAACCACCTTTGGTAAGGTACCTTCAGAATGGAAGGATGCCAACGTTATTCCTGTTCACAAGAAGGGGGAATAAAGAGTTGGCATCTAATTACAGACCGATTTCCTTGTTATCCATAGTAGAGTAAAGTCATGGAACGTGTGTGTATGACGCCATATTTCCCACTTTACGTGATGTTATCCATCCTCTCCAACATGGGTTTGTCAAAGGTCGATCTACCACCACCCAGTTGCTTGAGGTATATCACCAAATTGGCTGTGTACTGGATAAGGGGGGTCAAGTGGATATGCTTTTTCTCGATTTTTCAAAGGCATTTGATTCAGTGCCCCATACCCTCCTGATACATAAGCTGCAGATGTTTGGATTTGGTGGGGATTTGTTAAAATGGTTTGAATCATACTTGTCCAACCGACGGCAAAGGGTTGTGGTAGAGGGTAGCAACTCTGAGTGGCGACCAGTAACCTCTGGTGTTCCCCAGGGGTTTATTTTGGGGCCACTCCTTGTTCCTATTGTATATTAATGATCTACCCATCACTGCAGCAAACTCCACTGTAGCACTGTTTGCAGATGATTCTAAATGCTACAGAGAGATTTGTAACGCTGTAGATTGTCAAAAATTGCAGAATGACATTTTCTCTATGTACGAGTGGAGCCTTCGGTGGGGGATGTCTTTCCATCCATCGAAGTGCAAGGTTCTCCGTCTGACACGTTCCAAGAGCCCAATAATTTTTACCTATCATATGTCAGACATCGTTCTATCTACAGTCAAAGATATGAATGACTTAGGGGTTTTGGCCCAAACTGATCTGCTTTGGAACAGTCACATTGTGAAAACAGTTGCTAGAGCCAATTCAATGGTTGGATTCATCAGACGCACTGTTGGTTATGAGTCCAGCCTTGTGGTGCGCAAATCCTTGTATGTATCATTGGCTAGATCTTTACTTGAATATTGTTGTCAAATATGGTCACCTCTGTCTCGCAATCTGATGTCCTTGTTGGAGGGCGTGCAGAGGCGGGCAACCAAGTTCATTATAGGTGCAAATGCCAATGCTTGTGAACTTGACTACAAGGCTAGACTAGCTCACCTCAACCTGTTACCTCTTTCATATAGGAGAGAGATCGCTGACATCATGTTGTATGTTAAGTCCACGGCTAATGTGTACGATTTAGACATGCATAGTTATGTTTCATTTTCATCACGTCCAACAAGAGGAAGTAGGTCCCATATGCTAATGCCAGTTCGCTGCAAAACATCAACATTCGCTACTTCCTACATCCCTCGCTTGGTGGCTGAGTGGAACAGACTGGAAGTCAGAGTCCGGGACATGGGGGCTGTCGCTTCGGGGCAGTCCGAGCTTTTAACATTCAAACGGGGTCTTGTCAAATCGCTGACCAAGAGATTTAATGATCATTTTGTTACTGACAATCTCTGCACGTGGACGTCTGCCTGTCGGTGTGCCACATGTCTGGCAATAAGGCCACGG
>NW_017804032.1:529655-536738 GCF_001625305.1 Branchiostoma belcheri | reverse complement strand
TGTCGGTGTGCCACATGTCTGGCAATAAGGCCACGGTAGACATGGGGCACTTCCACGGCCGGATGTACATGTGCAGAGATCTAGCTATTATGAAATTGTGCAATTATACATGTATATATTGTTATTATTGTCTACTTACGATGTTGTGTAATATGTTTAATTAGTTTTAACTATGATTGATTGTAATGTCATTTATGTCTTTGGGGAGGGAGCCTGTAAAGGTGGTCTCCACCTGTTTCTCCCTTCCCTTCCACTTGTGGTAAAGCTTGAATAAATAAATAAATAAATAAATAAATAAATAAATATTACGGATGTCTGGCATCACGCTAAATTGGTTACTCGATCTAAAGAACAGATGTGGCACCGGTGGTAGCCAGTAGCCAAAGAGCTCATGGTAGAAGTTAAAATGCGATGTTTTGATGCATTTGCCTCAAGAGAGAAACTGCGCCGATTTCTGAGTTAATCCTACATAGTCTCAAATAGCCAGATGATGGACCTGGATCTATTTCAGTTGATCGTAAATAATCTCTTGGCTTGATGGTGATGGCATCAAATGGCTTGATGGTGAGACTGGGATCTAGCCTCAACTGGCTAGATGATGGACTAATCTCACAACTCGTCATAGTATGAAAATTTACTTCAACCCTGTCTACTGTTTCCATGATAATGCAAAATCTATCTGTGCACCATGATTCCCATTGTTCCATTGAAAATATCAGCATCAAGCTTAAACTTCTTCAGAAAGATAAGCAGCATCATGTGACGTCGTGTCAAAGCTTATGCTGTAAATGACTGCTGATCTACAGAATTCGGTTTCACTCCAAAGCTCAGTTATGTAGAGCTCCTATTATCCATTGATGCCTTAACGCGATTACGACATACAGCCACGTAAGTGCTGTGTCTCATCTGTGTATGATTGAAGCAGTCGCTATCCACCCTGCCTATCGTGGCTCTCAAAGAAATCCCAGGAGTACAGCTAAGAACTAACAGTTCCCTAGCTAGACCAGGTCCTCACCACACGACAAATCCATAAGGCAGCTACAACATTGAGTTTCCAAAGTAATTCTTGGCAGAATTTCAGCATGTTCATAAGTTACGTTTTGAGAGGAATCTTGAATTTGAACAAATATTCTAAAGTTTGAGTTGAGATGGCAGATCGTTTATACAGTTTACAAAAGAAAAAGAGTAACGGTCCGAAGACCATTCCTTGTGGAACTTTTGTAAAACCATGCCTAACTACTAGTAGTTTTATGCCTGAATGGGCTAGGGTTAGGGACACACACGTTTCTGGATTGTCTCCAAGTATCCAAGAGCGTCGGGATACGCGTGACTCTCCAGAACCGTGCCTGATAATGGTTCTGGATACAACAGGAATTCACGATGCAACTTGAACTGGGGGAGAGGCAAGGTGTTAGCAAAGTTTCTCGGTGTTCTGTGCTCATGGCTATCATTCAAACATGGCTGGGTTTGATCACGTAGTCGATTCCAGAGTTCGGATCCAGCTTACTCGACACAGATATGAAATAAATCTGCCTCCTTCAGCAGCTGATATGTGGCTGATACTATCGATTCTGCCAAGACTGGTTTGTGCAGGGTACTGTCTTCAAGGCCCATACGGTACCGGGGCTTGTCAAAAGTCCTCACGTCACATGTTCATGTGGTGCATTCATTATTACGAGGACAAAATTGCATGTGAGATTATAACTGCAAACCATCGATTCTGTAAAAAAATTTGACTAACTCTAAGTCTTCTTTGTTCAAATGTGTAACGGCATATGTTGTATTTGGTGCCAGAAAATAGACGTGGTAGTTTGCTTCGTTCTCCTGATACTAATCGTAACATCATGTCTGCCACACAAAACTTCATCATATCAACAAAGCGTTTTAGTTTAGTGCCATGTGATTCCTTTTTCTATCTGGAAGGGGGGGGGGCATTCTGTTGCATTTGTTATGCATCTTAATATTCATACGTTTGAGTGTCTAGTCTGTTATTTTTTTCCATAATGTGTAAACATATACATTCCGAAAATCCATAATTTCATTTAAAGTGTGGCAGGTGATCTCTTACCATGTGGATTAAAATAAAAGATATATAAATGATTCGGTCAGGTTGCTCATAGCAGATATCATGGCCCAGGATATTCCTGTCAAATGGTAGCTTGCGGTTGATCTGGTGGTCAGTTCTCGTAATGATTTCCCCATCACATATATTGTCCTTACAGGCAAAAGCCAAATCCTCTACTCTATACATAGATCATTTCAGCAAGGACTGCTTGATGAAGATCGTAACGTCCGCATGTTCAAATCTATATGCAAATAGAGGTGTTAGGAGATTGAGTGACGCCCCAACATGATACAGTAACCCTGTGTCTAACCCCCATTAGAGGGGGAAGGAAGGATGACAGGCAAAACTAGTCATGAGCCGCAAGTGACTACATCTTTCAGCCCGAGAGAGACTAGTGACTTGCGGGTTGTGGGAACAAACATTTCCACCAGGCAAAAGGCTGTACATGGTATTTGCCAGGGGAGACTGCGAGTTCTTGCCTTTGGACTGATTCTGGTAGATGCATAAATCCCTCATTGATAAACTGCTTACAAAATCTTGTTGGGAGTGACCTGTTCGCCACCCTACAACCACTCTCACATAGGCGTAATGTTGCAAGTCTGGCGTTATTTTATCGCTATTTTCACGGTAAATGCTCCGCTGAACTTCACTCGCTAGTGCCTCCACCTCGAACTTTCTCAGCAAGGACACGTTTTGCCACTTCCACTGAAGTAAATCACCCTCTCTTCATCCATAGACCACCTCTTAGGAGGAAGTTCCACGCTGAAAGCTTCTTTCTTAGAACAACATCACTATGGAACAAGCTACCACGTATTTGTTTCCCAAATGGGTATAACCTTAAACTTTTCAAGTCAAGGGCCAACACACATCTGTGCTCACTGTCTAGTGCAGTAACCCAAAACATTTGAGTGGCTCTTATGAGCCTTGTTTTGCCGTGAATATATGAAGAAAAAACACTATTCCACGTGAGTTCCAAGTTTGGCCTCTTCAATTCTAAGTGCGACTTGTTGCGACTGTATCACACTTCTTGCTATCGAAAAAGCTATAGTCTGCTGCTTTATCTATTTCGTTGTTTATTCATGAAGCTTTACCACATTTGTGGAAGGATTGACATAACAAGTGAATATCACCGTTTCAAAATGTCAAACCTGAGACCAGACTGTAAGGTTGAAGCCACTCACACCGAGAAGGACCCCTGCTCTTTTCGATAAGTATGGTGGGATCTTTAACGTCCTCAAGGTGTGGCTCTCCTCAAACACGGGACCTCTGGCGTTGCGTCCTATCCGAGAGGACTTCCCTAACTGAAGCTAGGTACTCATTTTTCACTTGAGTCTAGTGATGAGGAAATAGTTGTGCCTTTCCCAAGGACACAACAATGGGGCCTGCCAGGCCAGGGATTCGAACCCAGAACCTTCGGATTCTGAGTTAACAGCCCCAACCACAAGACCACCCCAAGGCGGTCCCATCCAGAGAACACTTAGCAGCTTATCGTCGTTATTCATATCACGAAACAAAGTTCTGAATATTTCATACAAACTTTGCAGGGTTTTTACGCCATGCAGAGACTCATAACCATTAACCTTTCAGTGTTTGCCTTCTGCCATTATATATCGCTACTGCATCGGTAGTTATAAATGACGTGAAATATCGCTCTGACAATCCAAACGTTGTGCAGAAAGTAATTGAACATCATGCTTGTTTGCCTTTGTGTGAAGAAAAGTTTAGCGACAATTTGTTTCGTCAGCAAGTTACTTTTTTACCTGTTTCGTCCAGTAGTGTCCAGATCTTTTTTTTATTTCTTGTTAAATACCATCCGAATTTGAAAACAGCAAGCATTCCAAACACCCTGCCCCCCACTATCAATCTACAACACCAACTAATTTACCGGTACTAAAAAAAGTACGTTTTTCAGCCATTACAAAGGGGTCATCAATTGTACATTCACAGCCAATTACAGCAGTGAAAAATCTCTTCACATTTCCATAAAAGGGCAGGTATGGGCTCTCCCTTGATGACCACTTATCATGGTTTATGGAAGTTGTGTCTCTAGCTAAGGCCATGTTGATTTGATTATGTGGATGACATCCGCGCGTGCATGAATTTTCGTCCGTTTCCAAAAAAGGTTTTCAACGATACTGAAAATCGAACAAAGCAGCTGCAAAATGAGCAAATATATGCTGCAAATTAAAAAAAAAATATTGGAAAACGATACTAATGTCGAGGAATGCCAAAATCAATTCCACCAAAAGCAAAGAAGAAAATGTGAAGAAACCAAAATAAAAAGTCTATCATTCGCCATACCGTACTCTGTGTGTTTAGTCATTTGTTCAACCTTCATGACCACGTAGATTTCATAATGAAGACAACTTTTTTTGCTAAACTTTTATCTATTCGCACACTCACTTCCGTTTAGGGGTTCCCAGAGGATGTCATCCATATGACCAAATCAACGTGGCCTAATAAGGTGATACTCTCTTACGGTTGAGACGTATACTGCTTCAATGTGAGTGACAATGGTGCCTTGTCCTGAGTGATCGCTAACCGTTACCATTCTAACAGCAAAGTGCTTGGAGCCAATTAGGGCGCCGCCCCACGTTGAGTGATGGAGACATTCAAGACAGCATTAGCGGGGGGTCATGTCTATAACAGCCGAGGTGACCCTGAAAAACGACTTACTGATGATGATTGGTTAACGCTTACTGTGCAGACGGCTTTCAATGTGAAATCTGAGAGCAATTGATGGTGCAATTAAGAGTGTAATAATATATACAAAGTTGACGAATTGCATCATGTACTTTTATCACCAGAAGGTTATTTTATTACAAGGTGAACACTGACAAAGTGAGCTAGGAAGTTGTTGCAATCTGGAAAATGTAGGAAATTATTAAAATTTTTATCGATAACTTAGGCACTTTTTCCTCAATGCGTTGGTTCTGTTTGATAGAGGGACTGTAGTTTTCGTCTGAAAAAGCCCACGTTAAAAATACATTTAGAGATGAAATTTATTTCGTCTGCCACTGCTTTCGACGTACAGTACTTAAAAATCGTTTCGCGTACAGGTAATCTAAAACAGCTAGAAAGTAAGAATAAGTGCCCTGGTTTTCCTCAGAACTTCCACATACATCAACCAGACGCTCCACAAGTAAGGAACATCCATCCACAGTCTTCTATCACTCGCTATTCTTACCCACACTTTAAGGATTATAGGATTAATGAATAAAAGAAGACGTGACAAACTTATACGACATCCCCCAATTTTTCTCAGCTGAAACCATTGATCACCATTAGGTTTGACCTCTTTCCTTTCAACGATAGTTCCCATTCCATGCAAACATTTCTTTGCACTTAATAGATGTTTACGTGATTAATTGATTGTTGTTGAATAATGAAGTCCTGGTCTGCATCAGATGGTATTGACTGTGTCAGAATGCCGCAGAGATATACTAATTTGATAGAAACACTACCACTTGGAATTTAAGCCCATCACAATTAGAAGATCATGGCTAGGAGTAAGTTGTGAGCAAGTTTGGTTGGGAGTTGGTCGGCGAGGTTGCCGACTAGTCTTCAAAAGTCGCCTACGACAGACGCCTTCGAAGTTTGCAAAGCCATATTCTACTTTAATATATAGGCCACAGCTAGTAAATTTTATGGATGACTTCTTCCGCAGACTCCAAATCTTTTGCGATACGGGATGACAAGATCAAGGCGGGCCAAAAAAAACAAGATTCCTACATTTTCAGTATCTACGAACGTGTGTCTATAGCTTCTTGTCATGTTTTATTTTCATCACTTTTTATTATGATTTGAATGTGGGTGCCAACTTTTCTGTGCGATAAAAGTCAGTGGGATTTGCAACGAGCTACCTGCTGGAAGATATGCATGTTTTCTCTGATTGAGCTGCCTTTGTGTTGGACCTGTTCGGGTGCTTTACTCCAATCCTTATCAAACACCGCAGGTTTCTCTCCACCTCCGATGCTCACGGTCTCAAAGGAGCCGTAACTCAATCCTAGAACTTTCCCAAACTGTCAGAACAAAGTGATTTAAGGTAGAGATCAAGACGACTTTGGGAAATTAAGATTCCCCAACGATCCCAAACTGCCATTCCGTAATCAAGATAAAACGTAGTCAGGAAAGGGCTGGCTTATAAAGATTACTTGGTATTGGGTGCTGAAAGCTTCAAAGAGGAAATCTTGCTGAAGGTCGGGTAGTAAAAATCCCCTGTCACACATTCAGGGTCTTCCCGAGAGTTTGCCCGCAACTGCTCCCCTACCTAGGTCGGCGTTGTGTTGGTGATAACCGGGAACTCACACTGTTCTGATCGCACCTAAGACGAAGAGAGACTGAAGGCAACTGGCATGAGGGTTTCAGCCACCGCAAAATCAGAATACACTTGGGAGTTAGTCGAAATTCTTCAATCAGTGACTGTATTTTTGTAAGGTAGATTACGTACCTCCAAATTTTGTGTCGACTTTACACCTTGATCACGGAATGACCTAGTCTCGCGAGAACACGAGAATAGGTCGAGAAAATTTGGAGGTACGTAATCTACCTTACAAAAATACAGTCACTGATCAAAGAATTTCTATACTAACTGTTAATTCTACGTGACTGATGAACCTCTTCAAAGAATACACTTGATGATGACAGCTATGGCGAGTTTCCTGAATGTACATCCGTCAATCCAAATCGCCCCTAAACAACAGTAAATCTCTTGCTTCGACCAACAACCCAGAAAGAAACCTGAACCTTGAAAATGACGTCAGGAATCCGCTTACCTAATGAAAAATCCCTGGCCCGAAGTTTACTACAGCATACCAAGACTGGCAGAAAATCTCACGCTTAGTAAAGACAGCTGGCGCCGTACCACTTGATTGGTCTCCGATCCAAATTGGATTAAAAGACTAATGACCTCCACAATTAAGCACGGCTATTTCATTGCAGCAGTAATTAAGTTTATTTCACACCCTCTTTGTCTTAGGAAGACACGAAGCGTTTTCCAATGAGGAGGCAATGCCAGG
>NW_017804032.1:439242-529635 GCF_001625305.1 Branchiostoma belcheri | reverse complement strand
TGAAAGCTTCAAAGAGGAAATCTTGCTGAGGGTCGGGTAGTAAAAATCCCCTGTCACACATTTAGGGTCTTCCCGAGAGTTTGCCCGCAACTGCTCCCCTACCAAGGTCGGCGCTGTGTTGGTGATAACCGGGAACTCACACTGTTCTGATTGCACCTAAGACGAAGAGAGACTGAAGGCAACTGGCATGAGGGTTTCAGCCACCGCAAAATCAGAATACACTTGATGATGACAGCTATAGCGAGTTTGCTGATTGTACATCCGTCAATCCAAATCGCCCCTAAACAACAGTAAATCTCTTGCTTCGACCAACAACCCAGAAAGAAACCTGAACCTTGAAAATGACGTCAGGAATCCGCTTACCTAATGAAAAATCTCTGGCCCGAAGTTTACTACAGCATACCAAGACTGGCAGAAAATCTCACGCTTAGTAAAGACAGCTGGCGCCGTACCACTTGATTGGTCTCCGATCCAAATTGGATTAAAAGACTAATGACCTCCACAATTAAGCACGGCTATTTCATTGCAGCAGTAATTAAGTTTATTTCACACCCTCTTTGTCTTAGGAAGACACGAAGCGTTTTCCAATGAGGAGGCAATGCCAGGGTGTGTTGAGGCATGTAACATCAGTATGCTGTGGGTATTCCCCTAGCCCTTACTCTATTTGTGTACCCTGCTTCAGTGGATGAATATGTGTGTTACATCTTAAGAATGTATAGTCATTCTCATTTATTTAGAATTTATTGGTTAAGGAATAATAGAAATATTATATAAATTATCAAGAATCATACATCGGTATGTTTAATAAAATAAAATAAAATAAAACAAAATATCTATATGGAGAGACTTTGATAGGCTCAAGAAAAAAATGCGGAGTCATGATCACATTTATGTTTTCTATCCCATTGGTGGTATGCCTTGACATAGATGTTTAATAACCATTAAGGTAACTTCAAGATTATTTTTCTGGTGCTCTACTAACAGTAGCAACGAACGTGCATGTACAACGTTTTGGCATGTTTTATCTTCATCACTTTTTATTATGGTTTGAATATGGGTGCCAAGCTTTTTTTTTCTGGTGCTCCAGAATGACCAGAAAATTGACTTTGAAAAGCCAGTTTTGCCGCATTGAAATTATATTGGATGCCTAAGACTCAGTGTTGCACTAGAAATTTCTAACTGCCACTTACATGAAGCAAAGAGTATGAGCATCTCTGCCTCCAGCGACTGTCGTTTTAGAAGCATCCCAAAGCTACAATCAGTAGAGAGCGGCAGGCGTACCATACAGCATGCAAGTATATGATTGTGTATTTCATCATTTTCATCCACGCCACCACATTACGTTCAAACGAAAATTGCCCGAACGAGCTTCACCCATGTGGTAAGACTGATTGAAATACTTTTTGTAGACCACTGGCTGTGTCAAACGATTTAACACGACCCCGTTACTACTAACATTACTTATTCCTTACGGAGGAAGGGTGGGCAGAAGTTGTCAGCTCTTTCCGCATTGCCCTCCAAGCAACAACTAGTCAAGCAGCACATTTGACTAACATTTCCTCCGGTAGGCGTCCGCTCTTTAAACATCATGCAGCCCAGATGTGCAGCCTTTGGGCAGATTGGAAGTCTTTGGGCGCTAACTTCGCCCGAAGAGAGACTTTACGAAGTGTTTAACGATTCTAGCTGGATGTTATCCTTGCGATCTGGCGCCTGAACTTCCGCCACTTCGCGTACCTACCTGTAATTTGATTTATGAATAAGTGATGACGCTATTAACTTGGTCCTTTGTTGTCAGCGTCCCCTTGTTGCTTGAGGCGGCTGAGTTAAAGACAGACTGTGGCGAAGGCGGTGGTGAGAGAGTGATTATAAAAGTCTGCCGAACAAAAGATGGGCTCGGCTCGGGCCTATACATTATGTACATACTGACAGTCTGGCTATTTAGATACATAGCGGTGTTCGTTACTGCACGAAATGCGGTCTTTAAGCACACCTTAAAGTATACGTAAATGATTTACTTCACTTAACCGCGACGAGGGCCGACATCGTCTACCAGATACCTTTGACCCAGTGTTGACGTCACACTTCAAAGAAGCCACGTGACAAGCTTCACTGGGTCAGTCTACTGAGGAAGACCAGAGTGACTGGTCGAAAGCTCTAGGTGAGAGAACTTTTCTGTGTTGGATCGAAAGTTTTAGCTTTAAACACGTATACGTAAATGTTTTACGTCTTTACTCGAGTGAATCTTTACGCACGCTAGCTTTAAGATGTGTTTAACTTCGTGTGTGTGTTACAAGAAAGCAATAACAACACTTTTTAATGCACTGTCATGAAAGTTCATCTGTGTTGGTAATTATACTTGTTTAAAGGTGAAACTTGTCACTCTGATCTACTGAGTAAGACCAAAGTCGAAAGCTCTAGGTGTGAAAATTTATCATTTGTGTTGGAACAAAAGTTTGACCTTTAAACACGTCCTAACATACTTGCATTAAAATAACCGCACTGTATTTCTGCTGTGTTCTTGCTTGTGCATATTTTAAAGGCATCTGGCCCTTGAGTATTGAAGATCACGCATGATAAATAGTTGTCTATCTAGGTGGCACAGTGGTGTGCAGGGCAGAGGTAGATACGTCAAGGCCACTTAATAAGGGTTCATGGAGTTAACTTTTTGGCTACGTGTCCAGAAAGTAGAAAAAGAATCCAACATTTATCATGCTTAAGTCAAGAAAGTAGGTATTGGATATTTTGCAGACTGGGTATTCTCTTTTAACTACAGTCAGTGGGTCCAATCAACTTTGATTCTTATTTTAGTTCTAGAATTTAATTCCGCCCTATCCACTTTCGTCCCTATTTTGGCATTCTACGACATTAGTATAGTTTTCCAATATTTTGTTTTACAATTTACGGCATATATTTGCTCATTTTGTAGCAGCTTTGTACGATTTAAAGTATGGTCTAAAACGTACGTTTTTTTGGTAAGTGACGAAAATTCACGCGCATATTCATGTATGTCATCCATATAATCAAATCAACATTGGCCTTATCACGTATGCCGCACACGACGGGTTAACGGAATAACTGTGCGGCAAAGCAGAACATCTACACATACTTGAGTGGCAAGTTGACCGGAAGGTACCAGTGATCCGCAAAAGATATCGCTTCTTGGCAAGTACATCGTGCATCAGTCACCCCTGACTTATCTCTCAGCCACATTTACCCCGTGTAACACCTCGGTGGGTGGCGGAGGAGACATTACTGGAATACAGATGCTGGTGAAATATGTGTTTGCGGCTCTCTGTGACATTTCGGAAGCAGTGGATGCTATATATTTTACATTCTTTTAAGACGATCATGAAGAACGTTCTATCATGAAAGTTCATCGAATTGTTGGTAGTTACATGTTTAAAGGTTAAACTTTTGTTCCAACACAACCGCGACGGGGGCCGACATAGTTTACCGGGTACATTTGACCCGGTGTTGACGTCACATTTCAGAGAAGCCACGTGACAAGTCTCAATGGGTCAGTCTATGGAAGAAGACCAGAGTGATTGGTCGAAAGCTCTAGCTTTTGTACATGTGTTGTGTTGTGTTGGAACAAGAAACTTCTAAACACGAGCAACTTCTATCACCATAAACTCGTAGTGTGCCATTTGAGTGCTGCATGAAATTTCGATAGTGCGTAGAAGTGTTTTAACGATTATGGCTTTGTGCTGCGCATGCTCCAATGTCTGACGTCATGAAATACTTTGTGTATCTTCACATTCATCGTCATTAGTGGTGTTCAAGTCTATACAACACGTTCCATATTTGGTTTTTATTTTTCCAATTATAGGCACGGTTTGTGCCTAATCGTCAGAATCAGTGTTTTCTGATAGCGGCGCTCTCTTGGGGCACGCGCTCCCCTACACAAAATTCTTCAGGGATTTGTACAAGTAATTGTCATAACTGCAGGGTAAGTAGAAGGAAAATTAGGAGCAATTTTTCATTACTACGAAATTACAAGACAAATTACCCTAATGTAAAATTTCGATTACCTCCTTATTTTTAGCAACAGGCATGACCTGTAGCAAATTGTAATTGTAATACGTGTAATTCATTTTGAAATGGGATTCTTGAAGCAATATTGACTTCGTCTGATACAAAGGTATAAAGAAGTTTTAGGTTGAAATTCTAAATGCAGATATGCAAAGAAGCGTATACAATGCATTTCTCTAAGTCTCAGATGTCTATAAGCCTAATTCTAAGTGTATCCAAGGAATTTGTCCCTCAACAAGCAGGATAAATAGTTTCAAAGGATTATGAGTTTTAACATTTTCCGGGACAATACTCCCCTCCTGATCATGTCTGTGCACCCAAGGCATGGCTTGCACCGCGGACAGTTGTCACTCTGTACCCTACCCTTACGCTGTGAAAAAAAAACTCGTGAGAACCGTCTGCCGATTATCAGTTTTCTTATTTCAACATAGATCTGATGCCTTGAAGAGAAACTCCTCTTGCCCCCTGATTGCTAATCGCTAGGGTTTGATTTACTTTCTGAGTCTCCAGTACTATCTTGAGGCCCCATGGCCAGCACGTGCAATTCCTTATTACGACGTCTATAAGGCCACACCAAGTAATTTTTGTGGATGACGTCCTCTGGAGACCCGAAATCTAATGCGACAGCGCGAATAAAACAAGAGCCGAAAAACAAGATGCCTAGATTTGAAATATACTTATGGACAAAAAATGTTAGGACACGAATTGAATGCAGAGAACACAGTGTAACAACCAACAAGTCTTTTATTCGTCATCAAAACAGCAATAATCAGTGGAACAGCAGTTGTCGTCCTGTCCTGTTTCCTTCCTTCCATCACATCTTCCCTTATCCCACTGTTGTGACTCATTGGTCAGAGTTACAAGAAGCGGGATTTCTTTTTTTTTTCTGGGAACTGGTCAAAATCAATGCGCGAGCGGACGTCATCCGTAATAATTAGTTGTTGTGGCCTAAACGGAAAATGAACAGTCCCGCGCAGATCCAGATCGCTCAGCGCACGTTTAGACCAAAGATCAATCCTGTCTGAAGCGGGAATACTGCTTATAAACCGGTAAATTGTATCGCAGTGCCGCAGGAAAATTGATTCAGATTGCAGGAAACTATTTCCCTTGTGTTTGCAGGAAATGTATTGACGGCTTCGCTACGTGCTTAAGTAGGTCTTGGGAAGCTGATGATTTTGCCTACGTCCGCTTAGTACATCTTTTTCTTTATCATATAATAGCTGAATACATTTGAAAACAGCAAAAATCAGCTTGAGAACTTTATAGCTATAGCGTATATAGTAACAAGAGACGTTTCGAGACCCACCTATTTTCAGTTTTCCTGTATTTTCTCCACTTTAAAAAAAAACCCTACTGGTGAGAACGCCCATCGCATGACTTTGAAGAATTCAACTCTGAAAAAACGTAGTCCAGTCACACTGAAAAAGTGGCAGAGAAAGCTTCTTTGCACCCTCACCACGTTGAAATCCCCAGCGGTCTAATTGTCTAACGCTGACTTTGAAGAGTCCATCTTCGGCACACGTAATCCAGTCCTACTACAGGAGTGGGCGAGAAGGGTGTTTGATAGTACTGGCCGGCTTACGGTGCAGTGGGGGAGGGTTGTAAGTGACGGCTGCATCAAGGCGCATCAAAGCGGTGTTAAAGATCACCACACCGTGGATCGATTAAGTCTCTGTCTACTGCAGGTGTCTGGCAGGGCGAGATTGAAAATTACAAAGAGCCTGAAGGCCTTCAATATGCCGCCACATACACGCAGCTACCTGGACTAGGAATCGCATCTTTACGTCCTTATAGCTAGCTGAAGGAGTTGCTATCGTATGTCCCAGAACCGTGCCTATCTAGCTCTATGCTTGAATGGGTTAGGGTTAGGATTAGGCATGGTTCTGGATACTGAAGTAGTCTCCGCGTATCCAAAACCGTAGATTTGCCCCAGATGCGGTTGCGGCTAAGCGTGGACTATCCAGAACCACGCCTTAGCAAGGTTCTGGATAAAGCACAGTTCTGGATACAACAGTGGCTTTCTTCGAATACTTGCTGTTGAGTGAAAGTCGGTGCGTTTGCAATATTCATATGACCCAAATAGTCTATATCTCATCTGTTTCTCCTATTATTGAGGATGGCAAGGGTAATCAATATGGAAAAGTGTCAACTCTACATAGAATAGAATCTAATGGGGTTTACAAACCATGTTATAATTCATCACAGACATCTCAAGGATAGCTGCACAGTTAATGGACACGTTCATGTTTTGTTGGTCAAGTACAATTATTGTTTTTAGCTGGTCGATGCACTAATAAAAATCGACCATGCCTTGATAAATAGCTCTCTGTAAACGTGTATTTGTAACACATTGTATTATAGTTATTTTCCTCCTAATGACTAGAGAAGAATCCAACCATGTAGTGGCTACAGAGTAGTTTTAAGTCTTAACTATATGATATTTTTCTACAGCTGTCTACTAGTCTCGTGTGTGAAGCCTACGTCATGTTGTCGGCTCTGTAAGTATTTTCCCTGGCTCAAGTGTGAGAAAGAGTCGATTTCCAGAGCCTAGTCCAGCTCAGGAAAACGCATGTCCAGAGCAGTGCCTTCCTGCAACTGTCGGTCCTCTTACGGTAATAACCCTTTTGCCTCACCAGCGATGCCCCGGGTTCGCACTGCTCAGTCAATTTAGCCCCCATTACCTAGAGGTTGTCACCCCATATACATCATAATTTGCCAGCAAAAGGGAGCCTTTTAGGCTGTGAGCAAGGTGGAAGCCCAATCAACTACATCGTGCCAAGACTGGAATCACCTGAAAAACCTCCATCGACAGACCTAGCCGAAAGAGAAAAGCTTATGCTCTCAACCCATAAATGTTTACAGGCTAACCTTTTTGCAAAGACGCTGTACGGCAGAGAAAATGGCTAATAAAAAGCGGCCGCTATTGTTGGTATTACCGGTGGTAGTGAGATTACCATACCGTACAGCCGCTGATGCTTTCATGCGCATTTAGTTCCCTGATGGACCCTGGCAGTCCAAGAGGCTATTGACGAACACACAAACACCCACATGCCTATAAAGGTGCCAGGCCTTTGAAGTAGCCTCTTCAATAACGCTTACGGGTACGTGAGTGGACAGCAAAGTTAATGCACACTGTACTTTGTTCTCCAGAGGAAGTCCTAGGCTTTTGGGGAATCGGGCGTACTGAGATTCTTGGTTAGACATACAGACTGGCAATCTTAAAGGCATCCGATGCGATTTCAGAGCAGCAAAACTAGAAATATTCTGAATAAGGCAATCTTTATGATATTGACACATACTGCTTCATATTAGCACATTTCAATCAGTATTTAATACTTAATTCGTATTTAAAACTGCAGAAACAAGCCCCAAGATGAGTCCTTTATTTTATGGGTGGTACCCTAAAATCAGCCATGTACCCAGAATTTGGGGTATTTTTGCTCCACGAGGATCAATATACATTGGGATAGCATGATTTCAACTCTGATTGTAGATAAGTGACTAGAATATTGACTTTGAAAAATCTGGTTTCCAAGCCCTAAAAATGCATTGGGTGCCATAATGATACGTAAAAGCGATCTGCGTGCGACCAACTCGAAGCTTCTACGCCCTACCCAAACGAATGAGCTCGTTTTAATTCAATCAGGTGCGCTTGGGATAAGAGATATCGGCCGGATATGCACAGTAATGTACCAAAAGGCGTTTGATAAGAATTGAAAGTTAAAGTGGTCTTCATTAGGTGAACGGTAATCAAGTTTTACGTGAACGATGGGCGAGGTACGATGATTAAGATCTGCAATGATTGAGTAATGCATAATTTGATTGAACAAGTGGACGAGGCAAAAATGGAAGCTGCCTAGCCCTTGTCTCTGTCGTATAGTTTCTACATTTCTTCTTAAAATTTTGTCTATTGAAATGAAAGGGTCAATGATACGATATGTTAGCTTCCACCATGCCTTCCTACAGGGGTACGGATCGTAGAATTCCGCAAAAAAGGAAATAATTGGCCAGGAAAGTCAGTGCAAATGAAGTCTTTGGTGGCCAAACTCCCCTGGCCAATTATATTCTCTCTATTTGGCTACATTTGACTGTTTTTGAACCCGCTCAGTTAGTCTGTTGGATACTAAATATGTGTAGAAATTGCTAACCTTGGGAAAAGAAGGTATTTATTCTGTGCGCTTTTTCATCAGGTTTTGGTTGATGAAAACGTAGGCTTAACATTGGTATTCAATTTGCATCCTTTTCTTCTCAGCTCTACCGACTGGACTCCCAAAAGGCACGCCCTAGCCATCCATCCGGGACCTTCCCTAAAAGAACTTCAAACGTTAACAGACTCGCCTTTCTCTTTGCGTCTTTTCAGGCGGTTGAAATTGAATATTGGGCCGTGGGGCTACCGGGCTCTGGACCCGTAATGGCTGCTGAATACGAGCAAATGAACACTTACTTCTCAATCAATAAAGCATCAGGACATTGTGCTAGGAGACAGCTAGGGGACTGTAGAGTTCTCGTTACGCTGTGAAATCGAGACCAGGTTACCGACGGGCCCTGGGCTGTTCAATGATTTAGGACTGACCAAGACTACCAATATATGCTATATGTTTCTTGCATACAACAGTCCTTTTGGGTGCATTTTGTTTCCTGGTCTATACAACAAGACCCACTCTAATATTATGTAACTGTAGTACAATCTAATATGTAATGTAACTGTAGTAGGCTTCAGATTTACCTAGCTTGCTTTTTAATGACATAGCGATAGCTCGTTTTTAACTGCTTTTAACATGTTTTCACAATCGCTTTACGTGTAATTGCTTGTGATCTTAATGATTTTAACGTTATAACTATCAACAGATTTTATGTTAACGTGCAAATATAACACGAAATCTATTTTCAATAAATGTAAAATCTGATCCATTGATGTTTTTACTTCCGTCTTGAAAGGAAGCATTTTATATCATCTGCATTTTCTACATATTGGATTCTTTTTGCTGATGTACTATGTGTAAGTGGTAGCGTTGAAATAAGTCTTATATACTTGAGTGCGCTACCACTTTGTGATGTACTATATTACACTGTGTGAACAATAAAAAAAGTAGCATTTTGTCCCATAAAGTAACCCTCTTGTGGATGAATTGTTCGGCACCCCTGACGATACCATGTAGACATACGGACCTGAAGGACCGAACCCATTGCCACCACATCATCTATCTACATCAGATTCTTCAGCAGGATGATGGATATGCTTTATTAAAGTCTTACCTTGGTCGGCAAGCGGAATTCCAGGAAGATTTAAAAGTCCTTGATGGAGAGAGGAGTAAAAACCGTGTCTGCTAGGTTATTGACTTCATGGAGTTGATGTAGTGTAGCCGTCATTATTTTTATGTTTACCTTCGCAGAAGGAAAACGGTTATCTTTATCATTTAATTATTAATGTACATTTTGCTTTGCTTGTTCCATGTTTTATGTATATATTATATTCTACGTTGCTGGTAGCATGAAAGTAAGTTTAAAACGTGAGTGTGCTGTCATCAAATGTTGACATTAAATGTTGCAATAAAAAAATAGTATCTCCTTGGGATAATGACGGTGCCATCTGTTATGACGATTGTGACTTTATCTAGAATGACCTGTGTGTTATTGGGGGTAATTTCCCGAGGACTCCTATTATTACCTCAATTTATTGGCCATGTAGGCGGACATTGACCTTCCAAAACTGTATTCTGTTCTAGAAAATAAATAAAAAAGTTTCAACGGCCGTTCATAAAATAAACATCTGCTTATAATTTTATTTTTAAAATGAAAATACTACTCCAATCTTTTACATTTGCATGGTAAATGCACTATTTACATTTGCATGGTAAATACACTTTTTTTTACATATACTATTTTTTTATTGCAACATGGTTTTTACATGGTAAATACACTGTTTGAATAATAATGTGTCAAATCCTCAGATATATTTTAGGTATGCAACCAACGAAAGAGTCATGCAAAGTGATTTATAATGCGGAATAATAATTAATGCCCCTTGTATACATTTGTAGGTACCAAACCCTGCTATTAAATCAGGGCAATTGAAAGTTAAAGTTTAAAGTCAATATTATAAACGCCCTTCTTCAAAGCTATAGAGAATACAAGTGATTGCCGCGCCTCATACGAAATATCTAAGAAGATATCAAATTAAAAGAAATGGACATACCAGAATCAAACCCTGCGATATTGCACTGAATTATGCTCCAGAATTCTGATATCTATATTTGCTAATACATTTGGACAAATGAGACGTAGAGTGAGCAGTATATGGATTTATCCTCGAGTGGAAAAATGACCTCTGCCAGGCATTAGTCATGGAGTGGCCTCTTCGCACAGCATAATTGCTGAGCAGTGTATAAACTATTCATGAGGACGGCCCATACAACCTGGCTATTATGACCAGTCCTCCCATTGTCAAGGCCGGGATTCATATAGAAGGACTGACCTGCCCGTTTCTGGCCTGTGTGAACCCAAGAAATATTGTGCATGTGTATGATGAAATAACTCCGCAATTTTGTTTCTTGTTGGCTACCAAGTGCCATTGTCGAGCTTAGAAAAGAACAAGAAATAGTCCAGTTCAGAAAAGAACAAAAAATATTCATGCCTTCAAGTACCAGAGTTATGAACCAAGGATTGAGGCGTTCAAAAACTCATTCTTTCCTAGAACTATCGCAGAGTGGAATTTGCTGACGTCACAAGTACAGTAGGGGCATTATCATTAGATAGATTTAAACAATGTTTAGAGTTAGATGTTCAAGGGTTAGGTGTAACAAGTCGTTCGGTGTAATGGAGCCAGCTGCCGCCGCGCCGCGTGTCTGCGAAGCTGGTGTGTTACGCCGAAGGTTAGTTATACAGGCTCTACCGATACAGATACACATGGTGAATGATCTACGAGCTCGATCTCAGAAGCATCTATCGCTTTTCCATCTTACGTCGTCGAGTTTCAGCAATGATGGATTTCTATGGTCACAGTGAGGAGGTAATGGGCGAGACTTGGTCACACTGTTCCTATCGATTTATCACCAACTCACCTATTCATTTCACTTCAGATGCTTTGCCAAAAGTTACAGCAAACGTATCAAGCTGCTAGGGGGAGGGGGGGCAAACTAATGTCACTTCTTCCCTAGCCCAAGAGCACCATCCAAAATTCGTGACCCTAGCATGTCTGATCAAAAGGTTTCAAAACCGAGTTACGCTGCAGTACCTAGGAAAGCCGGCAGGGGGGCAAAAATCTACTTATTTTGAGGTCTCATGAAGACCTATCCACCTACCAAGTTTTATACTAATCCATCAAAAGCTTCTTGAGTTATCGTGCTAGACACACACACACACACACACACACACACACACACACACACACACACACACACACACACACAAACGCTACTGAAAATATAACCTTCTTGGCGAAAGTAATAACTTTTCCTACATAGATGCATTGAGCACCAGACTGGTTTGATTCCGCTATATAAATATGGACTTACCTGTGAAGTAAAAGCATCACATCGTTAACTGATCTTGACAACTTACGTATATCTTTTGGTCTATAAAAGGTATTTCACGCCAGACCGTAGAGAACAAACATTGTCTGTTAAACAGGACAGAACCCCTCCTACGGCAATATGTGGTGAGGCAGGGTCTTCACTCAGTAGAAACGGATGTGGAGAATGAAAATTGATGTTCCGTGTGTTCCACCGACGCCTGATTGTTATCAGTACCTTGCGATGCGTAGCGTGCATCAGAGATTACCAGCCCAACTCCCACGCATTGCCATAGGCCCGCGTTTTCCAGATGGGAGCCTTGATAGAGCGTTAAGAAGTAAAATATTTAGTTTGTGTGACTCCAGGGTAACTATTAGGCTTAGAAACATTTTGGGATAGAAGTAGCTATTCGTCTTTTAAGCAATTGCAACTTTAACAAATATAGGCCATAGTTTTCAAGATGGAGCCTTGATATAGCGTTAAAAAGTAGAATATTTAGTTTGTGTGACTCCAGGGTAACTATTAGGCTTACAGACCGTTTTGGGTCAGAGGAAGCTAAATTCTACAAAATATAGCGCTTTTTGAGCACGTATTAACATGACTTTCCGGTTGCATTATCACACAAACAATATCTCATTTTAATCACAAGGCAAAGAACCTCTTGAATCCACAAAATAACCGAAGAAAATCACAATATTTCAACTTCATTTCAGCTGATCTTTAAGGGCCTTTAAGCAACTTTTAACTGATCGGCTTTGGAGATCTTGCTTTTAGATGAACTCTTCTGTATTGAGTTGACTGGTTTCGGCATTGCCTGCAGAGTTGGTTGACTGGTTGAATAGTTGGAGTGAATACTTGCGTGACTGACCGTGCTTATGCACAACACGGTCGATTTGCGGACAGGTGTATCAATGTCAACATTTCAGGTACAACTTCATATTCAATGCAGCCATGAATTACTGTCAACAAAGTTTTGTGCACCAATTCAAGAGAACATTTGTGATAATCAACATCAAGAAAAGAGAACTCCAAGAGGAAATCTGACTTGACCTGGTTGATGAAGAGACAGAGTGTGTCTCGGAATCCGCCTAGAGTAGCTAACTTTCTGTTGTGTGTTTTCCTTTCATTCGTCAAAAGAGAACAATTCTAACGCTGGCATGGATTCTAACAACATGCAGTGGTCCCTGTCGGTTGTGCATGTATGTTATATATGGTTTGGGGAAACTGTGCGTCTAGACTGCTTGGTGGGTCTTCCTACCTTAAATCAATCATCAGATTTAAAAACTCTTCAGACGCAACAAAGGTGAGTTCATTATCAAAGCGTTCCTTTTTAGTACAACCATACCTTCACCTTTTTCAAGATATTAAAATGTCGGGAGTGCGCAACACTCTTCGGGCTATATGCAAATATGACATATATGAGCCACAGGTCGACAAGAATCTCCACAGGGATGTATGGACACCCACGCACGCCTACATGCTCCGAAGACACCACAACTTGTCTTCTTTCAGACGCCAACTCCGCAAGGAAAGCTGCAAAAGTACATCTTAATCGACCATGACTTGGCAGAACACCAACATCTAAGACTCTAAAGGCGTCCCATTTCAATCGTCAATTGACTAGGTTCCTTTTTCAAGCAAATCCTTCGCTCACATTACTGAAGCTTGATGGCAGCTGTGAGAATCGAACGCCGCCTTTGGAATGTAGATTTATAGACAGTAGTCATGCAGGGAACGTTTCGACCTTTTTTCTTGCCAGGACCTCTTTGGACGGCGTGACTTAGGACGGCTGCGCGTTGGAGATTACGGCACAATTCCGCCTGCATTGTTAAAGACAAAACGTCGCATCCGGAAACCTATCCATCACCTGTTAGCAATCTCCAACAAAAAGGCTCATTTGTTGAAAAGAGCTCTCAACTTGTCGCTACAGATTAATCTTCAGACGCTCTTCGCGGGCTACACGGACGGACTCATCATTTTGAGAGGGGCTCAGCAGTGCATTAGACGGTAGTCTCTACCCTCGGGCCGTTTGGCTTACAGAACTGGCAAAGACAACTGTTTACCCCCTTCACTGGGCATCCAAATGGTCTAGCCAGAAAACAAAACATCGCCGATCACACACGGTAAGAGGAGAACACCATTACAGCTTCTTCAAGCAGCCATTCTTCAGGCATGCAATCTTGGCAGCAATCTCTGACCCCATTTTATTTCTCCTTTCTTGTTACTGCTGTGTACGGTGCTCCCGGAGGACCGCGGAACTGGAGGAAATGAAATGACGAAGCAGAATGGCAATTTGTGGTGTAGACGGCGCATCTTTCATGTACCGTGTAATCTGCAGGGACATCAATTGTATACGTATGCCTGCAGACCCCCCGTTTTTAATTGGGGTATAACAAAATCAAATAAGAAAGAAAACTAGACAAGAGTTTTCTTAACTGTTTTCTCCTTTTTTGTACTTTTCGACGTTACTAAGGCATAGACAAGGAAAGAGGATAGAAAAAGGTGTCAAGCCACGACAGGTTACTGCCCGAGTGCTCCCACCAACCCACTCCTGACGCTTGCTTTAGACGATCTACCTTCCTGTACCTAAATCTTCCTGACAACAATGTCTCTAAATCGTGGGATGTATGTTCCGTTTCCATTGTGGCTATTTTCACAGAGAGACAAAACTAAGTCAAAGTGGTTCCCAGTACATCAGACATTAGTGGCTTTCCGTATATAATAATGTCGAAAAAGATATTACGTTTAAGGAATAATCTTAATTACCAAGCCTTCTACTTTGCTGCTGGTGGACTTAATTGTTTGCCACGTACTTAGGACAGAATCTCTGCACTGGCATGCAACATCAAGTCCAGGCGACTTCGTGGCACAAATTAAAAACCTAGCGTCTCCAGTCATTTATATCAAGTAACCAAGAACCTTGAGCAATCAGCTATAGGCTTGGTCAAATCATGAATTAGTAATTATTTCCCTCACACGCCCTTTCAAGGCATCGTTGCTTGGATTCGCCATAATGGACAATGGCGAGAAAACGTTTAGTCTAAGGACTTTCTGCTTCCTTCATATTTAATGCGACGGATATCAATTTTTACGTATATTTGAATGGGTCGATCTTGTCTCCAGGCAGGGTCATCATTACTGATTTCATGGGGATTTATACATATGTGAAATTTATACTTGAAGAAGGGCTCAAAAGTACATGACCTTGAAGAAAGGTTATACACTGAAAAAACATGGCGGACTGAAAAGTCTCTAGAGGGCAAAGAAGTCCCTACAGTTGACAGAACATTCACACTCAGTACTTGCTGAGACCATGCTGTTCAATGTCAAATTGCAAAGGCAATACACCTCGTCATATGTCACAATAAAATCTAAATGATGTTTCAAACTGTGACAAAACTATGACAAGAAGACGCGCACAAATCACTAGTCTGATAAAAAATGAATAATAAAACTGCCAAAGAAATTACCAGTACCCAAACACTTAATTGCATTTCTGGTGGAGGCAAAATGCTTTTGGCGGAAACAGCAACAACGAAATTGGATTGTGTCAGATGCGAATACAGAAGATTAACTGCATGGAAATGCCGCATTACTTTGCGGAAACAGCTTCCTTCCATAAATGTAATAAAGTACTTAGCTGGAATATTACGCCTCCAGGCATGTCTATGTCTGAAACGCTGTCTGTAGGGAGATTACGTTCCGCATCCATTTATATTATAAAGTACTGTGAATTGCTAGGCACTCAACAAAGACATGATGAAACCAATTGAAAATAAAAGGAACAGACGTTTTAGATGAATTTGCTTATATATTGTAGTTGACAACTGGATATTTGTGGTGCGTTTGGTAAAGCAGAACTTGTATGCTAACCTTCGTTTCTTGGGCTGTTTCTCTTTCTTGTCCATCATGTCGGGCACACAGTCCTTCAGCTCGGTCCAGTCGGCGTGCAGACCGCAGGACCAGCCGGTAGAGAAGCGGGAGAACAGCCAGATGTCCCGGTCGGTGCCTGGCCGGTAGCACTGGCACCTCTTCTGCCCCCGCCGACACTGGCACGGTCTCTCCAAGTCCATGTTCGTCACAAGCTGACGACCGAAGCTGGTTCCGCCGGTCTTTTGCATGTGCAGGAAGACGATCACGTCGGTTCCCGATATGTTGAAGTCCAGATCTCTCTCCAGCGTGGACGGGCGAAACGTGTACTTTTTCTGCGGCAAATCTCTTGCGTGCCGGTCTGACGGGGCATAGTTCTCGTCTTCCCTGTTGGTAAGGAGGAAGCCCTCCGACTGGCTAGTACAGGAGTTGTCCATGCAACTCTGGTAGGCTAACAGTCCGAGCGCCAGCAGGCCCAAGCCAGTACCTACTGCCGCCTTCCACCACTGTAGCTCCATCGTTGATCGAAGAACCAACTCTGTTTATCAACACCTATACGGGCGCCAATTTCTTACCGAAGCGACGACCTCCTCTACAGGAACCGTAGAAACTCCGCCACCCTGATTTGCATCTGCTTGAATTCGGAGTCTAAACCGGCGTGCACACATGACAGAGGCTCAACACCTGACGCTGCCATGCCGGGGTGGAGAATGAGTGATTCCAAGAACCCAACCATCCACAGGAGTCTCAATCTTGGTCTGCAAGTGGGTACCGACTGTCCTATCGCTGCAGGAGCAGGCTTTGTCTCCCATTGGTCAGGGCTAAACGTCATTACCATACGCGTGTGGAAGGATCCTTGCCGTACGTTTGAAGCCCCTTCTATATTTGTCCGCGGCTTCGCAGCGAATCAATCAAATGATCATTAAACATGATAATGGGGGTGGTCCATTGGTGATTAAGGGGCGTGAGAGAGATGACGTTATTTATTGACACTACACAGTCATGTAAAAATAGATAGATGCATTAAAAAGTATTTCGGTAACAAACCGTTTGAATGATTTCAGTTGAAAACTAGAATGATTTTTTGCACGGTCCTTTGGGATAGACTCAATGATGTGACTGCAAGCCCATTAGAAGAAAGAGGGCGTGACTACTGGACCTCTAGAAGCCCTAGCAAACCAGACGAGCAAAGAATAAGCCAATTTTGCGCTGATCGAAATGACTGATACAACTATCAGCTATATAGAGTTACGTGTTATTATGGTAATCATAATCATCATGATTGTTATCATCATCGCTCTCATGAATTTTTCAAAGAACGATGTATCATGTCCTTTTTGTGTTTGCTTAATCAATAATTGAATGGCTGGGATCAATAAATAAATTGTTATGAAATTCAACCATGCATGCATATGCTTACCCTGACTGTGATCATACGTAACCAGTCGTGGTGTTCTCTATTAATAGAAGCAATGCCGATGACGCTATTTATTTAAACACGTTTGCGCCGAGTACAGTATGCGTTTTAAAGGCATCCAGTGCAGTTTTTAGGGCTTGGAAACCCGATTTTTCAAAGCCAATATTCCAGTCATTTATCTACACACTGAGTTGAACCTACACTATCCCAATGTATATTGACCATCATGGAGCAAAAATTCCCAAAACTCTGACGGAAATGGTAAGAAAAAAAAGTAATCTTGGGGCTTGTTTCTGCAGTTTTAATTCTCAAAGTATGAAATGCCGATTTAAATGTGCTAATGTGATACAGTATGCGTCAATATCACAAAGTTGTCTGCCCCGAAATCGCATTGGATACCTTTAACATATTGAGGGGTATGTAGCTTAGTGGGTGCTCTATTAAAAACACCCTGTGCGATGGAAAAAATAGAGAGCTAGAGGGGGGATACTAACCCTTTCAGTGAAGAACGCGTTATACACTGAAAGTAAGTTGCATGTAGTGGAATGCAGGTCCAACTGTAATTTTGACAAATAATTTTGTCAATGCTAAAAATAGTAATTTTCAATGTCATCTGCACAAGTGCTGGTAGGAGGGCAGAAAAAGTACTTTAGTATTGTGAGCTGTGCATAGGTTAAAAAAAACACAGAAGGCATGATAATGTTAACAACCTTTCTAGGTCTGATTTAATCAATAAAACTGATTATGTTAAACTAAATTCAACTATCAATTCTATCTACACTACACAGTAAAAGACAAGACACTTACAAGTTATGAGTCTGCTGGCATGACACATACAAAAATATACGACAACAACAAAAGCAAATAATGTGTAACTAGTACATATAATTTTTTTAGTTTGTCAGTCGTTCATAGGAATTAAAAAGTTGCTCAATCATGACGTTATATATAGTTGACTCGGACCAAAAAAATGTGATATGATAGTAAGAATGTAACAATTACAATCCATTATTTCCTTTGTTGAAATGAAACTATAAGTATGCTCAGTGATTTGTATTTTCAATACATTATGGTATGGACAATTCATTAGGAAGTATGATTCTCTACCAAAGAGAAGAGTTGCAACAACTGAGGTTTGTATTTAGTATTTAGTGAACAGCTTGCCACAAGAGTACAAAATGTGCAAACTTATACCAATAAGGATAGTGTAACTAAATTTTTGCAACAAACATAGTGTTAACTTAACATATGTACTTACATACATCAAAATATCTTCCACAACATAGTAATAGCATTCATGTCACTTAATATCAAATATGAGTCTTGTATTCATATACAGTATTACCAATTAAAGATACATTGTACATGGTCGTATAATGTAAAGCTTGAAAATGACCTTTCTACACCCTCTGTCATAGGTTTTATGTGTTATAAAATCATCCATGATCACAATAATGGAAAATTGTGAGGTTAAATTTTGATATAGCATTATGATCTGAAAATAACATAAAAACTGCACTGCTAACTAAGACATCTGTCTTTTTCTATCTACAAAAGTTAAAACCTAGTTTTCTACAAATAAATAATTATTGGTCAGGGTTAAGTATTGCATAAAGCATCTCCCCTACACTAAGCTCAGATGCATACGTCAACACTTATTTACACATACATCGCAGTTCCCTAACTTGGAATGACTCCTTCTCATCCCATATGGCTCAGTTTTTTTTTTACAAAAGTATATACTATATTTACATTTTGTTCTCAACATGCATGCCTTGCCACATGAACTTTGACATATCATTTCAGTACAGAGGTAAGTCAGGACACAATAATGAGAAGTTCCAGAATTCTTGATGTTCTTTAGTACTTTACCTTTTAGAATGAGATGGAGATGTGGGGATGATTTTGTGTAGATAACTAGAAGTTGAGTATTTGGTAAGTATCAAAAAGTTGGTATTCAAAAATAAGGACAGGCAAATTAAAAATGGCCATCTGAAAAAAAAGACATTACCACATGAAATGAAATTTCTTGGATATCGGTAATTTTTATGTGTTTTTCTCTATTTTACAGGTATTACTACAACAGGTGAAGAAACCTGGAGTCTTGATCCAGACATCTGTTATTGACAGTGTCACTCAATTGCCTCTTGATACAAGGGAATATAAGTGTAGAATTTTAAGCCATAGTCATTGTAAATTGTTGACATAATTACACTCTGTGTGATTGCTGGTGGGACCTGGTATACAATGTACAACGTACAAACACATAATGTACTTCAGAATCTGTTCAAGGTGGGACTGAGATAGACTTTGAAAGTTTCTAGTAAGAGTAAGTGCACACAGTGCACCAACTGTGCTTTGTACAAGTGTCACAGTGATCTGATGACTGCTCAGCTGCCAAGATTTTATTTAAAGTTTAAGTCTGGATAGGTGTTGTGCAATCTTCATTTCACGAGTGACAGAATTAAGGGTATAGAGAGTTCTCATTGTTTTAGTTTGATGATGGTCAAAACATTTACAGCTTCAGAGGACAAAGAGTAAAAAATAAGTATGACATTTTATGGTGGAATTTTAGTAACTTGTCGCAATTTTGCTGTGGATCATCATATTGAGAAAGAAGCCAACTTTTAGAGAGGGGTAAGCAAAAATCAATTTTGATTTGAGATGTCATACATGAAATCAAGCTTGCATTCACTGTTGGCAGCAGACAAAAGGTTATGTGTACCATCAAACTTCATGAAGCACCAATGGACTGTATTGTTGTTACACGTCTATTGTAACATATTCAGACACTGCTTCTGAACATACTTCATTCAATGGTCCAAAGTTTATCATTATCTTGAGTAAGGGTCAGGTAAACATGGTATTGTTACATTGTCCCATTCTTCATGTGGCAATTGTGGCAATGCATTCAAGATTTACTGATGGTTAAAAGTATGCAAATCGTCTTGAAAGAGTTTCACCAGTTGGCTACCTCCTCATCTACATAATCATAGTAGTCTGGGTCGTGCTGCTTTAGCCGCTCTAGTCTCTGTAAAAATAAGTCTTTGGCATAGTCGTAAAGTTCAATGTCAAGGGCGTTAAGTTCTTCTACTCTCCTTTTTTGGTCCTCTGAGATGGGTGTTCTTCCTGCTGTTGTGCCATTCTGTTGGTTGAAAGAGTCTATAAATTTCAAATTAAATGTCCTTTCAAACATGTACTGGCTTTTCTTCTGGAATTCTGTGAGGCCAAAGAACGCCATCCGCCGCAGATTGGTCTTCGCACTTCCCAGAAGAATGCGGTTTCTCTGCTCCTGACTTACGCGGGATGTGTTGTAGCAGCCGACAAGGCTCAAGTCTGCCAGCATGCGGGTCTGGCGATTGTTTGCGAGGTTCCACGGACAATCTGTGAACTCGTCCAAGCCAACACCCACCCAGTTGTCGTCGAAACAAGATGGCAGCTCCTTTTCTGTTGGCATTCTTCCGTCGCACATGTGTCGAGAAGTTTTCCACGTGGCTCCCCGCTGTACGTGGCGCCATTCGCTCAGGTATCTGGCCACAGGTTCCCGCAGCATCGTGATGTAGAAATACCTGTGGCAAATACAAAACAGACTTTACAGCAACTCCTGCAATTCTCCTGTTATAATATAAGTGTCACTGACGAAAGGTAGTGGATGCTACCTGAAAGTTCTGACCATTTCCAAAGTCATATCCAGTTGCTTGATCTGTTTATTGGCAAGACTTAATAGCAACTCATTTTATTTCTTTGTTTTTTGTAAGTATGCAGTAAGCTGCCTTTAGGCATAACACGTGTGCACCAGTTTTGCACAGTAAGTACAAGCTGCATCAGACAAAACCGTAAGGTTTGATCTACTCACACTTGGATAGAACACTACTAGTACTCTTTTCCTTCACTGTGGTGGGATCTATATAACATGCTCACACATACACGTGAAGGATTATTGGGAGTGAAAGCATGTGGATGAAAATAATCTACCCATCAGTTCCATCAAGGCATACATATAGACTTTCAGCTAAGTTCTACATTGTAAGTTCTCAAAGAGAGATACCAGACAAGCTCCCTGCCCTACAGATAATTGGTACATTAACTTTGTGACCAAACTACTTGTTGGTCTGAAGGCTGCTAGGGCAAAAGTCATCCATCAAAGGCCTGGCCTGACTTGTCCTTAAAAGTCGGGACAATGCGGCATAATGCACCATCATAAAAGACGCCATAAATCTCGGCGCCAGCTTGTCAGGGGGAAAAAATGGAACTAGTCCCGTAGGTATTCTCCATTTAAGTCCGCTGGATTAAGAGACGGGAGTGTCCTTTCATGCATATATATACGCCCGTCACTACCATTTATATCCAATATCTATGGTTAAGTGCTGGTCATGTAAACATTAAAGGCCCTACATGCTGAGCTGGCCCTTTTCTGATTATGGATGCCTTTATTTCATGTACCGAGGAAAGGCTCTTATTTTAAAGCTGCTGAATTTATCACTGTGGTTGTCAGAAAGGGCAGGTCTGAAATTGTGACATTGTGAGACCCTGTTGGGTGTAGAACATCCCAGAAATAGCACCATTTCCAAGGATTAGACTAAAATGATTGATAACGTGTACAAATGCATGTGATGCTGATCCCGCTACAAGCCCTGTGGACATTATCATTATAGAGACAAATGTTGTACATCAACTACATTGCTGTAAATTGCCATACTACACAGAAGACTTAACTGGCAAAGTGTGTAAGGTGTAGCCTGGATGCAACCCTGTTTAGCTTTAGTATGCTCTTTTCTGTCAAAAAAAGCCTGAATGGCAGCTCTCTTGGGTGATCCTGCCAAAAGAGAAGTGACAGAGAGAGAGAGAGGATACATTGTACTAAATTATAAAGCCTGAAAGCCTTATATCCAGGCTATGAGCATAACAATGAACATAAGCATCTTCCTTATCTTTAGAAACCTGAAGAATGACTTCCCAAGGGGCAGAGCATTATGTAAGATATTCTAGATAATCAATATTTAAAGGGATGGATTTTTCAAAAGCTTGGCACCTAGTGTGGCAAAGGGTTTTGTGGATGAGCACACTTAGATGTCAGAAAAAAATACAAAAACTAAATGTCATCTAAAAATGTATCTACAGAATGTCTGATACAATTTCTGAAGCACCACTGATAGTTATAGATGAGCAGGATGGATCCTGATTTTTGTTGGTGCATCTACTATTGATTACTCACAGCGAGGATCAATTTGTACATAAGGAAAGGTGCTGATGTGAGTCTAAACGGTCCGGCCTTGGAGGGGATTTCTGTCAAATAACTCAGAAATCATCAAAATCCAGACAACATATCGGAGATCATCCATCAATAAGGCCACACTGAATTTATTACCTTGGTCCTCGTAAAGTTTTAAGGCCATACCAATTTAATTTGTTAGCTCTTGGATTCGCCTCTTCCTTTTTTTCTGATTTGCAAAAAAAAAAAAGATTCTGGTTCTGAATCAACTCAATATTTTGAACCAACAGTTGAGGAAAGTCTTTCTTGTTGTTACAGTTTTTCCATCTATCAATGCAGTGGTTTTAAAAGTTCAAAATTCATTGTTTAGATATTAACCCAGTCTTTTGTGTTGACTTCACGGCTCCTATTGTAGCATTTGGGGCTATAATAGGATGCCTTGACCTGTTTTTTTTTGTTTGCCCTGTCACTTCATATTTTATCTGAAAAATCAGAGAACCAACATATTAAATTGGTGTGGCCTGAGTAGAATTTTAGAAAAAGGACAGTCATACATGTATATATATATATATATATAAAGAGAGAGAGAGAGTAGAACAAAACTTGCATCCAAGGTGAAAATGTTTACCTCAGAGTCTAGATCTGTTTTATGTTGAAATTTCATTTCAGTTCACTCTACAAAATCCAAGGACCAACATCAAACTGATGTGGCCTAAATCTTCAAATTTTGATGGACCGAGAAAAAAAACAAATCCGTCATGATTTAAGTGCTCACGACACCTTTAAGTGCTGATGGTATCTTTAATATTATTATCCGAGGTTTAAGCCTTGTATTTATAACGTCTATCTATCATTCCAGCTCGTTGAGGTGTGACATAATGTCTGGTCTCCGGGTTAAAATCAATGGCTACATCCCCAGTACTGTAACATTGGTTATTACTAGTCTGCAGGGTTGATGCTTATAGTTTCCCATGGCAAATAAGTCAGAACTGAAGAGATACATATTTGGTAGCAGCTGTGTTTATTGATTTAAACCTACACATCTGTTAGGCCTAGGAAAAAAATGTTGTGTTTCCTGTTTCCCGACCGACCCTAGAAAAACCTGCCGACCCTAGACTTTTTGGGGGGTGGACCCCTGCAAGGGACATAATTTTTCAAGCTGATCAATCTTTTCTAGCTCCATCATCAACTGTAAGCAGAATGGACTAACATTTACCGACTTTGGTACAGCAACACATGTTTATTCAATGATCTTGCTGGGCCACACATACATGTAATTGTCAAAGTTGCTTCATTACACATTTCACCCGAAAACAACTCAGTTATAGGATTTAAGTTACACAGTATGAGGTTGTAGTAAAGGCCACCTGCCGGTAGTATCCTTTTGAATGTCAACCACAACCACTGGAGGGAAAAATGTGACTATGGGCCAAATACATTTGTACATGTAATCAAATATGAGAGGACAGCAGGGAAATTCCTGCACTATGCAAAGACATTACTGTTCTGCTATATCTGTAATGTTTTAGCACCATTCAAGTGGTGACAATGTTGTAAGAAATATCCAGTCATAGTACACTCAGTCTCAATGCATAACAAAAACGGTACAGTTTTCAGAGATTGGAAAACTGATAATGTCAATTCTGATACCTCTTCAGGGCACTCTAAGACCACTACAAGAAATGGTGTTATTCTTCTCAAGAATGTCTTGAACAACTTAAAAGATATCAGGGTGCATGGTTCTAGATGTGTTTATTCAGGTCTTATAGTGTGCCAGGCGGAATTACGAGAGTTGACGTGAGATGCCAGACAAGCCCAGCAGCGAAGTTTAATGTTAGTAGGTCACAGTAACTAGTCCTGTTCATCCAGCAGAAAATTGTTAATTTTCCAGCTGAGTCTGCCGAAGGGGAGTCTGAGTCGCTCATCCGTCAAAATTACACACATGTCAAGAACTTTCAAAGGTTCATGTGTGGAACACAAGCTGTATATACTTGACTTATGGTTTGTGGATTAAAAAAAGAAAATATTATAGTACAAGGCTGAATTGAGGTTTAAAGAGGTGAATATGCACATTTGCCATGAGTCGCTCATCCGTCAAAATTACACACGTCAAGAACTTTCAAAGGTTCATGTGTAGAACACAAGCTGTATATACTTGACTTATGGTTTGTGGATTAAACAAAAACATTGTAGCACAAGGCTGAATTGAGGTTTTGTACGGATTAAAGAGGTGAATATGCACATTTGCCATGAGTCGCTCATCCGTCAAAATTACACACGTCAAGAACTTTCAAGGGTTCATGTGTGGAACAGAAGCTGTATATACTTGACTTATGGTTTAAGGATTAAAAAAGGAAAACATTATAGTACAAGGCTGAATTGAGGTTTTGTACGGATTAAAGAGGTGAATATGCACATTTGTCATGAGTCGCTCATCCGTCAAAATTACACACATGTCGAGAACTTTCAAAGGTTCATGTGTAGAACACAAGCTGTATATACTTGACTTATGGTTTAAGGATTAAAAAAGGAAAACATTATAGTACAAGGCTGAATTGAGGTTTTGTACAGATTAAAGAGGTGAATATGCACAATGTGCCATGAGTCGCTCATCCGTCAAAATTACACACATGTCGAGAACTTTCAAAGGTTCATGTATAGAACACAAGCTGTATATACTTGACTTATAGTTTAAGGACTAAAAAAAAACTTTGTTGCACAAGGCTGAATTGAGGTTTTGTACAGATTAAAGAGGTGAATATGCACATTTGCCATGAGTCGCTCATCCGTCAAAATTACACACATGTCAAGAACTTTCAAGGGTTCATGTGTAGAACACAAGCTGTATATACTTGACTTATGGTTTAAGGATTAAAAAAAGAAAATATTATAGTACAAGGCTGAATTGAGGTTTTGTATGGATTAAAGAGGTGAATATGCACATTTGTCATGAGTCGCTCATCCGTCAAAATTACACACATCTTAAGAACTTTCAAGGGTTCATGTGTAGAACACAAGCTGTATATACTTGACTTATGGTTTATGGATTAAAAAAACAACATCATTGTACCACAAGGCTGACTTGAGGTTTTGTACAGTAAGTCAGAGATTAAAGAGGTGAATGTGCAAATTTGTCATGATTCAGTGGGTTTTCCCTGGCCAGTAATCCGTCTTATTCTAGCTCTGGGTGTCCAAAAACAAGCAATTGTTTGCTGTTATTACCTTGCGTTTAAGCAACTACCATAACTTCTTCAATCTTCAGATTATCACATTGCTTTTCTGAATTAACAATTACCATAACTTTGCTCATAAAAAAATATTTAATCTTCAGATGACTAAGGAATGCCACAAACCTTTAGGTAAATTTGACCCTACATAGCTTGCATTTCTTCAAGTATGAATTATACAATATAACAATGTACACATTCAAGATAACAGTTACTCATCATCATCATGACTCCGAATTTATCCAGTGAGGTAGATAAAGTTACTCCAATGCACTGGATATGAAAATTGAGATGTTTCAAGTAGTGTCCGCTGCTTTTGGTCAGTGACTTCCATTAGTCAATGCATGATGAGAAGTAGTGGATGCTACTTGAAATGCCTGACAGTTTTCAAAATCTATCTAGTTGCTTGAGTAACTGTTCATTTGTGTATCTCAATTACAAGGATGCCTAACCTATATCAAGGTAGTACAACAATGTATCAATCCTGCAAGCATAACTCTTAAAGAAAGCCAACATTAACAATCACCTTGAATTCAGCACCATGGACAAGGAATTTTGTCCTTTTTTCTGATCAAGTCAACTCCCAAATACTCATATTTTGGCCCCAACAGTTGAAGAAAGTCCTTTTGTTCCTATGCAGTTGTTACAGTTTTTCCATACATCAATACAGTTATTTTAATAAAAATTCATTGTTTAAATTCATTTGGTATATTGACTTCATGGCCATATCATAGCATTTGGGGCTATCACTGGATGCCTAAGTATGTTTTTCCCCCTGTCCCTTCAAATTTGTTATGAAAAAATACGAGAACCAACAAATTACATTGGTGAGTTAACCAGTGGGTACCATCCTCACAGCAAGAATGGTTTGCAGAGAACCAATGTCTCTCGAAAAAAACATCTTGTTAGCCAGGCTATGAGCTAGAAGGGGGAAAGATTATGGGATTTTTGGATGACAACTCTTGCATGCTCTGGCAAAACGTTCTTACAAATATCCTGAGCTAGCTGCCCGGATACTTGTATGTGCTATTATTGATTTTCTTCACTCTTCGCACACTGTCTACTGCTCACGGGCACACCAGGACACGCTTGACTGCTGTACTTCATCATGTAGTGATTGTGATCAGCTGTCCCATGAGTTTCCTCTGTCTGTACTATGTACAATACCTACAGGTCCATTAGGGTTTACCTAGCCTGGAAAAGCAATTTCCTCTTCTATGTCAACTTATATACAATATCTCAAGGCCAGCAGGGAAAGCAGCATTGGTGCAAAGGAATCTGAGAGCGAGCACCTTCCATGTCTCTATCAAAGGAGGGGATTTTGGCAGTGCGGGTTATAAATTGTGGTTGGGAAATGGAGCCAACTTTGAGCCTACTTTTTCTGCATACATTTGTAGTACATGGACCAGTACAGTTAAGGTGCAAGTAGACATCAGATATACATGGACAGCTCCAATTTTACCTGCACTAAGGCCTTAGGTGCATGCCCCCAGTACTTCAAGCTGTGCCTTTTTGCCAAGCCCTTGTATGTACATGTGTAAGAATGTCCATTTTTACTGTAAATTTATGCCTTTATTTAGGCCGGTATATGAGTTTGTATGCCGTGTCAATTATACTTATAGTACTGCATGGCACTTGCTCAGCGGTGGTTATTCTGTGGCTTATGGAACTCAGTCAGCTACATAACTGTTTCATGTAGATAGTGGCCCAGTGATCCATACACAGTGGTATGTAAAGCTTTGGCTGCAAAGTTCCAATCTGCTGATATTTTCAGCATGCTGTGTAAGGTTGGTAGGTTGTAGGGGTGTGGGGCTCATCCAGGAATAAAGCCTGGCAGTTGGGAAACTTGTCACTAGTATGACATTTTATGTCATAACTGCGCCGTGATTACCTTTGATACGGGTGTTCCGACCCGTGTGATTACTAGTGGTACGGCCCAGGGTTCTTTACGCGTACGGCCCGGGTTTTAAAAAAATGTTCCCTAAAATAATTTGACTGCGTTTCGTGCATACCAAGTTCGCCGCTTTCTAAACTTTGAACACCGAATTCAAATGTTGGAATTCATGCTGTTACACTTTTTGTTTAGATACACCAAGTTTCGGCCATTGGGCGACTGGCCGTCAGGCTAGTACCTCAGGCCATACAGAGTACATTGTGTAGTATTCTGTATGTATGATATGATGTTGCTTGCATCAAAATTCAAGTCAGATGTTCATAGCTAAGCACCAATATTTTCTGGCTTACAATCATCACGTTGGGGTTTATAATACTTGTGATAATACAGAGATTTCATACTAATAAAAAAGTGTCTTGTTGGGGAATGTAACAGGGAGCAATATATTCAGCAGCAGAAGTAAAAAAATCCCTGGTTGCCCATAGAATACCCATTTTGCACCTGTTTGCTGTGTTTACATGTACATCCCGTAAGTTTTAACAGCTGGTAAATGGACTGGAACTCACTCACTGCTGGCCTTTGCCATTTTTAACGACACCTCTTCTCACCTGAAATGGGCAGTACGATCACAACCGAGCATCCTAATGGCAGTAATGCCACTAGACAATAGTATGTAGCCTATGGGTAGTTATCAATGCAGAGGTGACATTTGCTAGCAAATTCCTTGATGAACCTATACATACTGCACAATATGAATTGGCCATTTTCTCTGTCATGTCCAGCAGAAGATTAGCTATTCAATGAACTAAACTTATAATATCAAGATCACTAAGCTCTTTGAGGAAGACATATATTACCTTCTACATTGGAAACTGCTGTACTAAAGTAAAGGTAAATGCAAACTGTGATCAATTGTGCACACATGGTGCAAGGGAAAATGATGAACCCACTAACAACTGAACTGAACCCACAAAGTACTGAATACCACAAAAAGATAGTTGCAAATCCTGGGTGTGGTTTGCAAAGACAGATTCTTACTCCATGTTCAATGGCTCCATTCCAAAAAGGAATTCAAGAAAAATCAATACAGATGGCAGAAAGTCCATGGTGGCTCCTTTGAAGACTAGTGGAAAAAGGCTGCTCGCAGTTTCTTCCGATAAACTTTGGTCCTGACCTCCAACTACAAAACAGACCCCTGCATATGAAACTGTACCGACCCTAGTCAAGTCGGTGACTGCGAGGTCTTTCAACTGAGTTGTTGAAAAGCAGAGCATCCCTTAGGTGTGGTAATGGCAGTTCCTGCATGGTTCAGATATCCAGCTGGATCCATAGCGGTTGATACGAGCTGAATACAAATTGGAGTCATCACGGTGCATGTTCTCCCTTTGATAAACCCATCACGGCTTCATAACCCCCCTTATGAAATGTGGGGTGTAACATGAGGGAGGTGCTTGCTAGGTCGCTGGCTTGGTCCACTGCATCCAAAGCACCAGAGAACTCATTAGTTGCCCAACTGAAGAATCTTGCGGGCATTACAACATGGCCAGGCCGAGAGGCAATGTGCTCTTTGATTGCACCATCAAAGGAATTCGAAAATCCAATTTGCTCAAACAGTAGCCTACATGTAACTTTGATTACATTTAGGGAAAGTTCTTCTTTGCTATGTGATGAACTGTCTTCATTATCTAATAGTGTGTCTCAAATTACTACGAGACAATGTGGAGTCAGTCGTGTATATTACTTTTGAACTTGCTTACATCCAAAATTATTTCTAGCATCATAAATTGTTGACATCGTATCAGCTACACTAAATGGCTGGTTGGAATAACATATGGCACTTATTCCGCCAAGCAGCTTCTGTGCATATGAAAATGAACTATAGGTAAAATTAGAAGGAATTGGAAAGCATAATCCACTACAACAATGTAGTTTGTGGACCATCTGCCCATACTTGGTCCTAGTTACACTTACTTAAATCTACCGGTTTACTGTGGATCTTGAAATCCTTGCAGTTACGTCATGTTTGCAATATTCCCAGATGACCTAGCTCTTTCACAGTAAAATCAAGTCCCTGCAAATTCAACATACATTTAGATCTTACAATAGTTGGCAGAATTCTGCCACGTGCACTTATGGCAGACAAAAGTTTTGCCTTATCTACCATCTTTGACAGTGTGTAAATATATGGAAAGAGATGGCATTAAACTAAGCAGTCAAGCAACAAAATTTTGCCCTTCAAAACATGGAAATAGTGTGTTAGTAGGTCAAGGTTTCAAAATTTTCCCAGGGAAAATTTTGCCCCCAGACACCCTTATATGATTAGGATTGTCGCTCCAGTACTCAAAATTGTGTTACGTCAAATAAGACTGAGATGATGGAAAAACAATTCTGGCTGCCTAGAGCGCTGCAGTTGCTTTATTATGATCCAAACTTCTCCCTAATAATATGCAATATCTAAGAGGATCTTCCACCTTGTGTCTGTGTTATATATGTACAACACTGTGTATCCATATATGACATGTTTTATGTCTGAAAACTGACAGACTGACATATACCCCTAATCCTAGGTACCTGGTCTCTGCAATGTAATGTGGCCTAGCATGAAGACTCAGGTCTCCATATACTGACAGCATCTCAGATTATTGCTGAATTCCGTGCTCAAACACAAGGTACAGACATGGAAGCATAATCCCTTTGACAGCCCATTGCTCATTGCAGAGTAATGATATGGTTTTATACCCCGCAAATATGGCTCTTGTGCATGTCTTCTGGCTATGTTTTGACCACAGAGTACTTTCATACATTAACACGTGTCCTTACTCAGTTTTAACATGAGGACATCAATATGGTAGGACATTGCTTGCATTAATAGAAATGTCAGTCATACAATGTATGACAATGTGTAAACTAGTAAATTTAATGTGCATTACAGTTTTGTATGAAGAAGTTTTTACTAATGATGTATGTATAAGTTTATGTTTTTGGTGATATTTTGATTTTTAGTATTTCTTGTATATACACGTAGGCCTCCTCTTGCATGTGGATTTGTCTACACGTGATATCTAGTTTTCAAACTTGTCTAAAATTACCTGAAATTCAGAAACTATTGGCTGCAATGTTCTTTTAGTGTTTCACTGTCAACGAACTGATTCATCACATCTCTAACAATGTGCATATCTAACATAGGCCATTTTCTAGAAGAATGACATTTCAGTATTTGTAGAAAGGTTAAATTTGTTCTTTCAAGTACCCTTCCTTCTGATCTGATTTAATCTAAGTGCCCCTATGGATGCCATCCCTCCTTGATTGCGCACACTTGTATATTGATCAATAAAGAATAGAAGCTACAATTTCCCCTGCATGATGTACTTGCTGGATAATTGCAAGCCTTGCCAGACCCCCAAAATCACCTCATAAAGGAGTATTATTCCATGGCTGGAAGAAATAACCTCTGATATTGCTTGCTGGTGACTGTTCAAGACTTTCTTGAAGAGGCTTAAAAATATTACCACTGTTCTTTTTAAATGTAGAGGCAGCTAGTGGTCAAAATACTTTTTTTTCTGTGTTCTGAAATATTGCAGAATGTCAAAATGTTGTTCTACAAGTTGGAAATACTGTCTGCAAATACACACTTAAAAGTCTGCATCTAAACCCATGGTGTATACAAAATTGTTATACATGTTGGCAAACATTTTACATGCAGTTTGAAAAATACATACAAAAGTGTAAACTCAAAAGCTCTTAAACACCATTGAACCCCTATCCTGATTTTTTCAGTCTGTAAAATTGCAGGTTGCTTAATTTTTGTTCTGCAATTATACTGAAAATGCAGACTGCAGATGGGTATATTTCTAACACTGAGAAGTCTTAGCATAGAGAACCTTGAATAGAGTTATAAGAGTTGACGTTAACCAATGGCAACAATAGCCCTGATGCTTACAATGTTTTCAAAACATGTCCAATTCAGATCTTTATCTATGCATGATAAAATCTAGTCTAAATACATGTACTTGCCGTTCTTAAAAAGACTTTTACACAGAGTACAAAGAGATGTTATCTTCCAAGCCTGCATGTTAAACTTGAATATGGATTGAAAGAACTCAAGTGTGTCAGAAGGAAGCTTAAGGTTGACTCCTTCAAGCTCCTTGGGTGTCGGAAGGGAGACATCGTTCATGAATAAAATAAGATCTTTTCACAGCGAACATATCACAATTTTCTTCACACAGGGTCTCCAGGGACGGTAACATTGTTACAGGAACCAGTTTTGTATTGATTGTTTTGGAATGGCCTCAGTGTGCTGACAAGCGCGAGGCCACTTGTTTTAATTTGTCCTGCCATAACTGGCACAGGTCACTCTCTAAACTGATTACATTTCTAATTGGTTGGGCTGGGTACACTGATAACAACAGGGATGTCGTTACGGCCTGCACACATGTGGACATAAACCATGGGAAAAGGCAAAAAGGTTTTCATTGCTAGCGGGAGTGCTGCTGCACTAGGTGCCTACAAAGCTGGGATGCTACATGTTTGTACAATTGTACATTCCATACAGCTACCGGTAAATGTTGTACAAACATACTGTAAATCAAATTTACCTTTCCGTACTTTAATATTCGCAGTTTACGTGGACACTTCTGTACAGCAAATTTATCAATACCTCAAAGAAATAATTTGCAGACTTTCCTTTTTTCTGCACCTGTCACCACGGCGAACATATAGTTCTGAGAACGTGTTCATTTTTCTCAGACTGTGAAATTTTGCTACCGAGAATATAAAGTGATTTACAGTAAATGACGTCTTCAATTTGCTTGACTGTTACTTGTAGCCATTTCCAGGGCTTAAAATACTGGGTGCATATGCACCTTATTGCAGGTAAAATTGGGGCTGTGCAGGTATTTCTGATATCTCTCTGTACAGTTTTAGTATGAGCCATACATGTACTTCTCAAAGTCTAAGTGGCGCTGGTAAAACTTGTTTGGTGCAGGTAATTTTCCAGGTTGCAGAAAAATGAGAAAAAATATTTTGAGCCCCGCACTCTGCATCAGTTACAAAAATGTATACAGGTGTGAGAAATTCAGACATGAGAGAAGCTCACACAGAAAAATTATAGTGACTGTCATAAATGGTACTGAAAATTCAGAGACACAGAACTTCTGGCAGTACTCCATCCTTGAGTCAATTCTTTCATGAAGTGTTGTGAACAGTCAAACACCCCTTTGCCGAAGTTTATGAATAATTGAAAGACACCTGGCATATTTGGTTTCCTGTTTGGACTTGACACTATGATTAGTTGTCTGTTAGAAAACACTGACAGGTAATTTTTTACATGGTAATGGGAAATGATCAGGCCAAGCATGTTAAATGGCAAATTATATTCTTGGGGACAATCCAAGTTGGATTGGTTGGCTTGCCACTGTTAGGCATTTTATATAGAATTTGGAAAAACAATTGGTATGTATGATCTAGAATTTGTAATCTATAATATGCAGTAAGATCTATCTAGATTTTCACCTGATCAAACACAAATCACAATTTTAAAGTACACAAAAACTTTCTTCACTTATCACTTGTTGAACCATGTGGGTGGTAGATTTGAAGTTTTCCAGACACTCTTGATTCTCTCCTGACGTCATTGTACTTTCGGATTCTGGAAAGTCGGTGCAGTCAATCAGTTATCAGACTGACAAAGGTTGATGAGATCAACTGAAAATTCATGGCAAATATTTCTGTTGCGTTGGAAGAAAGCATAAGTTTGACAACCATGGACTCTACCACACATGTGAGATTTCATTTGAAGTTCACTTATACACATAAGAAACTGACTGAACTAACTTTTCTCCAGGGAAATCTAACACTACAGCAGACAGAGACAGGATAACCTGCCAACTCCCTGATGGTGATAGATAATGCCACTTAAGGTGTGGAGTCTGTCTGTAAGAGCACACCTGGAGGCAAGACTACACCTGGTGCAGATAAGCTGACGTCACTTTTCTGTCTAACATATATGTTTCAGCCGGACTGATTTTTTTTTCAATTTTTCTTGACATCAATCCTGGTGGAGGGAGGGGGGGATAGGCATGCTCCCCTTGGAAAATTTTACTAATGTTATTGAGGTTTTGCTTTCAGTGGGGCTGTTTGTTTGCTTGTGTTTTGGTAGTTATACCCACATGTTCGCTATAGGCATGTGGGTGACTCGTCTGACAGTTCAAAGGTCCCAGTAAATTTTATCTCATTTCCTGTCTTCAAATTCCTGCTGTATACATGGCATTATATGTTACCTTATGGGAGCCAGTGGAAAAAAATACATTGCAGAGAATCCGTGAGAAATGCACAATAATGAAATTCAATTAAAAAAGTCAGACAAAAAATTCACAAAAACTCCATAGTCTCTAAATATTTCCTGGACGCACACAGACATGTATGATATCTTTGATTTCCTGTCTTGTTCTGTAACTTCCTTGAGACGTGGCCCACCTTAACTGTCATCTGTGGGGATGTGCATGAGAGATAACGCCACTGTAGGGTCACACAGCTGCATAGAGGCAACTCAATATTTCTAATTATGATGTAGAGACAGTCTACAGATTGAGATACACATGAACGTGATGTTCTTGGATTCTGAAATTATATGCCTCAGTGACTTTTGATAACACTTTTTGACTGGGTTTGAAAGTTTTGTGGTAGAATTATTATCTTCGAATAATTGTCATGAGACAAAACTTTTTTGATGGTAAAGTTTCTGCTTTCTTTTCCAGATTTTATGATTTATACAGACAGATAAAAATTGATGAGTGAAAAGATATGGCAGCCATACGTCAATTCAGCATGGCCTCACATATACATTTTGTACATAATATCAGTTATGAGTAGAGTTGAAAACCCAGGGTATGCTTGGAATACCTACTAGTACCATATAATTCATTGTATCAATAATTCTATTTCAAAGCTTAAGCTCACAGACACTTCATGATCTGGATTGTCACTGAAACTAGGCAAATTGCATTACATGATATCAACTTACTTACACATGACCTAGCTACCATGTCTCTCCATGTATAATAAACACAAAACCTGTAATTAATGGATTGTACTTGACATTAGGCAGGCTCCCCAGGGTGTTATGGTGTAGACACAGTGTCTGCAATATCCAGAAATATTTTTGTGCTTACATAAAGCACATGTGGCTCTGCCATCAAGTATTTTTGAACCAAGTCATTTGCAGTTTACATGTACAATAATTCTAGACCTAACAAGTAAAATCTGAGATTTTATACCTCCGGGCTTTTTATTGTATATTTTTCCATGTTGTTTGTTCTGTATAGTTGATGGTGTTGAATTTTATGTGTTAGATTTAGCGTTCCTGGTTGTGTTAATACAGGACTGGTCAACATTTTCATCTGCCATGTACCCACGGTAAAAATGCATGTCGAGAACGTCTGAGACAGTATACCACGGTATTTGTAAGTTAAGAAGTCGTACTGTACGCCGAAAACATCCAAGATTGCGCAAGAGGGCGTTGACCCCTGACCCATTGGCCCACCCGGAAGTTGCGCTGGCAGCCAGCCCAGCGCCGCGCGCGTTCAGATTTTTACGCCCCAAAACACATATACAATAAAAACAAAAAAACCTGCACCATCTACAGCCCATTAGAAGAACATACACCGAGTCCAGTCTACCCCAACGCGAGATACAACTGCGATAATATTTCAAAATACATATCGGAAGCAGACACCCCTCTGTTTGACCCCTTTTAAATGGTAAGACCCAAAACTGAAACCTCCCCATTCCTTAACAACATGGTAAATTACATTTTCAGCATGGCGGGGGTGTCCGGAGCACTTAAAAACCTTTTATTTCGACGCCCATAAACACATATACAATTAAACAAAAACGTTCTGCATCATCTGCAGCCCAATAGCAATACGTACACCGAACAACAGACTAATCCGTCCAGCCGATCGCGAGAAACAGCTGCTGACAGAAATGTTTCGAACAATAGTAAAACCTCCTCGCGGAAGGATGTCTCCTTCCCCGGAGGTAATGACGCTACTGTACATAAATCTAAAGTATGGAGCATATGCATGTATTTTTTTCCAGCACAGTGACAATCCAGAGTTTCCGTATTTTTGAGTCCATTCATTATGTCTTTCTACCAGAAACACAATGCTGAATCCTAATGACATAATGTAATGGTACATGTTGTCGAATCAATAACTGAATGGAAACAGTTGCAATATTGCAATGACAGCCGTAAGCTGGGCCTAATCCTGTAACAACTCAGCAGGCTAAGTCTGGACATGATATTGAGAATCGTCTTTGCTGAGATTGATCACAAACATAAGGTCATCAATCAAAGTGACAAATTTTACCATAACATAGTCTGATAAGGCAGCTCAGGGCTCGAAACACATGTACACATGCATGTGCAGGTTCGTGTATGTAAAATTGAAGCTTTTCAGGTATTTCTATCTACACCAAGTCAGAGCTAGCCCATGACAAAACATGACACTAGGACAGCTATAGGTTGCCATATTGCAAGTAGTACATGTAGTTCAAAATACATGGCCTTCAGTGTAGCATTCTTAAAGAAAGTAACAACATTGAAAACAGCACTAAAAGGAACATTTTCAAACTAAACTTTTGAGATGGACTGACAAAGCACAGAAACTGTTTAGGTGAAATTTGTTCGGTGCAAATTTGAAACCGTGCGCCAGTGCATATATGCAGAAAAAGAATTTTGAGCCCTGCAACTACAAACATACATACTAAACAGTCTAGTGAGAAGATTGGATCAGAACCTACAAGAGTGTGCTTTGCAAGTATTAAGAATATAAATAGGTCTATGCCTAATAGCATGCGGTACTCTGAAATTCTCCAATGAGCGATGACCTGATTTTGATATGTTGCCATTGATTTTGAATGTGAAATGGGGGAGGGGGAATTATCTTTGTGATCGTATCCTGTAGTCTTAAGATATCATTTTGAGACATCTTCAATAAAGTGCCTGACACAATGAGTTCTGAGACATCTTCAATAAAGTGCCTGAAACAATGAGTCTTGAGACATCTTCAATAAAGTGCCTGAAACTATGAATTACTTTAAACATGTGTCTATTCTTGAGTTCTCAAAGCTCTGTAAGCCTTTACTTGACATCCATCTGTGATCTGTTTCCCATATTTGCTAGATGAACCAACACCCTCACAGGCACCGATATTTCAGCACCAAGGACAGCCCTGATGCTCACATAACACCCAATGCACACAACATTAGTAAATGAATCCTTTTCTTACTTGCTTATAATGCAATCATAAGCCTTGTTGGCAAGCTATTAAACAGATTTCCCTTCATCAAATACAGGAATATCTGCCATATATATTCTACAGGGGCATGTAAAAAGCTGCCTAAAAGTTGAGGCCAATGTTGGTAAGCGAGCTGATTTTGAAATAGATAATATTGGTAAAAAAAGTTATCAGAGATCTGACATAAATATAGGTCTAGATAATACATGGCTTTTTTAAAACAAATATTATATTCATGATAAATTTTCACTTAATCCACAGTATGACTTCTTTGCTGCAAGTATCAATTTACAGAAGGCAAAATTACAAGGTTAGTTATATTCGTGGATATCAAAATCATGTTTACTTAACGTTAAAATCACAGGGCCAAGACACACAAGCACAACCTGCAAGGTGCGTCCACTACAGGTCAACCAGGATCACTTGCGGCAAAGTAGCAAATTTCCCTCCATATTCTGTGCAGTTTTATTAACTTTACAATCCTTTTAGAAGCTAAGAAATGGGCGCCGGGAAAGCATGGGCTTACACCGGCTCATATTGCCGCTTTTATGCCGTCCAGCAGTTGACTGAATATTGGCAAACTCATTACAGCTTAGGCAGCACTTTTCCTCCAAATTTATTGCTCGAACAGGATAAGTTAGAGGATGATGGTACTGTTAAAAGAGATGAATGCCGGATAAAAGGTCGCAGCGTGTTTATATCTGACTACAGCACCTCGTGTGGAGTGTAAAAGATTTTACACCAGGTTAGGTGTCGCAGATAAGCTACAGTTAAGGGCACCTGGCTGACCAATGAAATAGTGGCGTAATGGTGACTCGTAAGTCTACAGTAGTGCTGCATTAGGTTTAAGTGGGTTAAATACAAATCAGGACTGCACTTCGATGAGCCTGACCATTAGTCGTCGGTGAATGGATGCATCTATGGCCTGCCCAGATGTCAGCTCTGCAAAGGGCAGCATGCATTCAGTATAAAAAAAAGGTTGTGCCTGGTTTACAAAATGCATCCGAAGGGCATGTCTGTCTGTATCTGTATCTGTATAGCCAGTATAACTAACACCAGCTTTGCATTTACACTGTGCGGCAGCAGCTACAATGTAGCTTCCCAAAAGTAGTAAAAAGTGTTTGAATCATCCACGTCCAGATATTCAGACAAAAATTCTCCTGTTTAGCCAAAGCAAGCTGCTGGGATGCCCATTTTGTCATTAAAACAAGTTGGTTCAGACAAAAAAATTAAAAATATCTCTGGTTGATCTTTGTGGTGTCATCTAGACACAGACTCTTTTACCATACACTGTTTTACATGACAAATTGCCTGTCTGACTTTTAATTCAGGTATGTCACAGGTTGCTTGCTGTTCATAAAATGGATGATAGCTTTCTCCCAACCCTAAGACACTGAACCTGAAAAAGATGCATTAGTGAGTCAAGACAGATCATAACATCTTCTTATAATATGATGCCAGACGCCTAGAGCTACTGTATCCTATTTAATACTGTAAATCATGCTTTTTTCGCAGCACTTTTTTTTTTTAATACTCAATGTTTTCATGGTTACTTCTGTACTGCAAGCTTATCATTACCGTGAACAAATAATTTGCTGACTTTCTTTTTGCTGCACTTGCCGACACTGCGAAGGTATAGTTCCGCGAACATGTTCATTTTTTTCAGACTGCTAACTTTTGCTACTGCAGACATAAAGTGACTTACAGTATACAGTTTCTCAGAGAAGAGAGCTGGAAAATTGTGACAACCCCTGCAGCTAGTGGGTTGATGCATCTGTATGCAGGTCAGGTCTAAACTTGCCCAACTGTGGGCTCTCCTGTTGATAAAGGTCTCCTCCCAGATCAATGAAGTTGCCAGTTTTGTGTGGAAAGACTGACAGGAACCCACCCATGTAGGCTTACTGTGGTGAGGATGGGATGGCGTTGATACTATACACTGGGGTGGGAATGTGTAAGACTAATACAAGTTGTTCAAATAAGCAGTCAAGTCACTAGTGTAAGTAGGGACCACCTGGCCATTGATAATTACAGTCAAACCTGTATTGGTGATCATGATCACCAGTCTACATGAAGACCCCATGGCCATTGATAATTCCCTGTTCACATGAATACGCTGTAACCGGTTTTAATCCAGATTCCACCAAAGTCGGATTCAATTGGCCCCATCTGAACACACCAAATGGCATTGAAAGCGCCTCGATCTCAAACTACCTCGGGAGGTAGTTTCAAACCGATTTCACCGGATCACGATTTGCATCAGAATGCAATGTGATTTTACCAGTTTACTTTAATTTGACCTGGTCATGGATTATGGGGTGATATTTCTTTATTTATATGCAATACCAAAATTTACATGGCAGCAACTTAAAGAGCAGTACGACCAAATAATGTGTCCATTGTAGGACAAGCTTCACCGCCTCTGATACACAATTTCAAAACCTGTTAAAAGAGCCGCAATATGAAATGAATTTACAGTATCAGTCAGTGAACTTAATTGCCACAAAATGTAAAAACCTGAAACTTTCTGACAGATGGTTTTGAAAGTGTTCATTCTTTCTGACAGGTGGAAATATGAGGTGACACAAAAGATATTACATGTAGTTATACATGCAGGTTGAGGAATAAAAGTACATTACAACCTGTCTCTTGGTAATGTTGCAGCAATATCTCAATATCTCAAAAGAATTCTATATTCTTCTAAGAATGAATCTTGTCAGATTCTCAGAATTTAAAAGTTCTCCTTCTGAAAATGGCTGTTTTGTGATCACTGGAACATTTTAGCATGATCCTCAGACAATTTTTCAGATGTGTACATTCCCAATAGACACTGGTTCTTGCACAGAGTGAATGAGTGTGTTGTATGACGTCACAGTGAGTGTCCCTAGTGTGTCATTCGTCGTCATATTCCAGTCTGTTTAAAGGGGACAGCCGTCATATGTCATTAATCACAAGGCAAGTCTGGTCCCTCTGTGTCCCCCAGCATACATGCAGATTTTTGCAGTGAACTTCACTTCAGTTGTTCAACATGCCAGAACACAAATAAGACACTTATTTCTAGAAGGATATTTTTTGGAAATGAGAAAATGAATTATTATTATTATACTGAATTATTATGTTTGCAAGAACATGTTGTTTGGAAATGGGAAACAGAAAAAGGATGGTCAAGTTTTCAAATGAAAGAATTTAGAACTGAGAAACATAGAGTTTGCTTGACAGAGACTGGAGTTGTACAGTCGAAAATTTGGGTGAGTCCAATATTTTGTGCTGGCCATTACAGTTGTTTTATAATGACTTCTAGCAACACAGATGAACTTTCAAGATGAGTTTGCTTTAGTTTTAAGAAGTTGTTTGGAACTAAGAAACACATAAAAAAAGTTTGCTAAACCTTCTTCTTCTGCTATTCTAACACCTTTCCAGTGGATGCTTTGGCAGAATTGTCTAGTACACAATCCTACAAAATCCTCTCTTTCATTCCACTAAGCTATGGCTTCACACAGACACAACCATTACATTATGCATGTCGTCTTGCACTCAGCGAATGGCGTAGATTGCCTGCGTAGTGAGCCCAGCGGAACACAGGATTAATCATGGCGGAATTAGCACCACTAAGAAGGCATGCTTCACCAACACACACACTAATCAGTTTGCCTTTCTTATCAATACCGCACAAGACGGACGTCCATTGATTTTCCAGTCGTGCAGCCTTATGGCTGGACACCCTGTGTCGCACTTTCATCTAGTAAGCACAGCAGTCACCACGGCACACTAGAGATAAGAGAGTACCCGGCACAACTTAAAGTTACAGGCCCCTTCAGGTCTGTGGATTTTACTGAAGGGGTGTAAAACCTATTCCACCTTGAGAGGACAGACCTAGGAGGGACGTGTGCAGCCTCAGATTTGACCAAATTTGTGCCCCGTGGTTGGGCAATGAAGAAACAGGTAGGCGACCTGAATGACATGAGCAAACGTGGACTGATGGCGCCGTCTGATGAGCTCGTACATCAGGCTTTGTAAGACATGGGTCGTTTGGGCCCCTAAAGTTTCATGGGGCTGGTAAAGAATTTCTCGAACAGAACGTGTTGCACGGCTCTTTTGTCATCAGCCCAGCTTGTCCTTGTAAAAACGTGTGATCAATCTGACACCCACGGAATCTGTCAGTAGTCTGCAACACTTTCTGGCACTGTAACTAGTTATAATTCTGAGGCTGAGAAAGTACTGTTGTCAATACTAAGACTTTGGGTTGTCCTGGCAGTAAAATATGTAGTTTACTAATTAGCTAGGACAAGGAAAATATGTAGTAAAGGGACTCACACAAGCCAGTGTACCACAGAGAAGCATACTGGGCCCGCTACTATTCTGATATGCAAACCACAGCAAAGTTTCAAAGAGGACTAAAAACTCTAGACTGAGACTTTTGAAAAAAAGTTAAAATCTCACCACCACTACTACCACTACTCTCACCGCCTGAAGGAAAATAATCACACAATAAAATTTATAGAAATTAGAAAAAATGAGAATTACCTGGATTTAGCATTACTAATATTAGATTTATAGTTGACACATAAGTGGGATGATCATGAAGCAGTGACGACATCATGTTGCACATTACATCATGGATGAAGATCACATACGTGACATGGAAAGAAAAGAAATAAACACAACTTTGTTAAAACAGTGTTAACAGTAGTGGAACATTCAAGTAAAATGGCTGTGAACATGTGCCCTTGCATTGCTTTTATTAGTAACTACAGTCAGTATAAATAATTGTGCTTTTAACGGTGAATGCAAAGACATAACAAACTCTTGATTTTTTTTCCTTACAGTGAAATTCAAGTGCTGCAAACACAAAATGAAGAATGATACATAGTGGCAGAATCAAAAATAATCTGAAAATGTTGTAATGAACTGCCCAACTGATGACTTAGAGACCATTCTGCATGTGCCAAGTGCTGAAATACAGCAGCTTGAAACTATACATAATATAGATATAGGCAGATAAAGAGTTATGTGTATTGGTCCAGAACAGGTCACAATGTCTTGCACAGAGTATCACATTCTATGCATGCAAAGTCTTGTACAGACTGACCTTAAGTCCCACAGCATATGCAACACCTTGTAATCTAAATCTAATCAAGGGAAAGGCATGTTCATCATACGAACAGCCCTTAGTACTGGCAGACTTCCCAGAAATGTGTCCTTCACTTCACAGGTTTGAAGCCATACGTTCTGTTTTAGCTTGCTGACAACTGCACTTCTGTCTTTACACATTATTGCTTGATCATGAAGCAAAGCAGGTACTATCCAACTGGGGGATATCAGTCCAGTGCATTAGAGATAAAAATCTACAAACTAAGGATCCAACTGTTGCCACTGATGGTGCAAACCATTGATATTAAACATTGGTAAAGGTTTAAGACATCCAGGTTAACAATACTCATAGAAAATTAACTGTACTATTACAATTAACTATGTGTAGCTGGATAAATTATGGCGGTAAATTCTAGACGTTTCCACTGACATCCAATACTCTTCTTCAGTGTCAATAAGCATCACAATTGCAATGAAAATACGATTTTATAAGATAATAAGGTTGTCCCAAATCTCTCCATCCTAATTTTGGAACACAGACCTGTAGTGACTATCAGATTCTCTGTCAATCATGTACCCTCTACACACAGAAGCGCACACAGCGCCTTATGTATGAGTTTGGTAAGATAGACAGGTGGTTGCATTGGGGGCTTCGGTTTGCTCAATGCGCTGCCACATCGCGAGTAAATCTGCTTCCTTCAGCAGCTGCCATTCGTTATCGGGAGCCCCCATATTGATTCTGACGACACAATTTTGTGCAGGCTTCCATCTCTGCAGGACATTGAGCCCTCTGGAAAGCTGCGACCATCTCTTATCATGCTGACATTGGTCACGGGGTCTGATGTTTGTAATATACACCATAGATCACACTGCTGAGAGAAATTCATCTGCAGAGACAGAGCAGCAACGCGACACAATACATCTTAGACATTGAATAGAAAACGAATAGTAGTATTTCATGTCCAATGCTAAAGAGTTGAGGCTGCACAGTCTGTGTTAGATGGTTCCAGAACTGTGTTAAACTATAAAAATCAAGTCTATACTTTGCTACAGTTTTAGAAAGTAGATTACATGTAACATTACATGTACATGTACATATATCTAACAGTCTGATGTAAAGTTTCTTCCCATTTATCCTATATTTGTTGCGCAGAGCTGGTAAAAACAAAACAATTACTCACTATCAGTGCCTTAACATTTGCCCCCCCCCCTCTTGCGCAAGGGTTAGACTGCTAGAAATGGTAATATTTTACTTCACAGGATATGCTCATGTTTCTCCATATGTTTCCTATTATGTACATGTATGCTATACCTTGAGGCAAGGTATTAGATATTTGAGTGTTTATAAATTGCATGCTGCGAGATCAACAAATTTGTTTGCTTCCTGCAGACATTGCTACAATTACAGTCAAAAGTATAAAAATTCTATTTCACTTCACAGGATATGCTCAGGTTTCTTCACGTTTCCCAATTATGTACATGTATGCTATACCTTGAGGCAAGGTATTAGATATTTGAGTGTTTATAAATTGCATGCTGTGAGATCACAAATTTGTTTGCTTCCTGCAGACATCGCTACAATTACAGTCGAAAGTATAAAAATTCTATTGACTTCACAGGATATGCTCATGTTTCTTCACATGTTTCCTAATTATGTACATGTATGTCGTACCTTGAGGCAGGGTATTATAGATATTTGCGTGTTTATAAATTGCATGCTGCGAGACCACAAATTTGTTTGCTTCCTGCAGACATCGCATTTTACGATCACAGTCGAAAGAAGGTGTTGCAAAAACACACTGATCAATGGTGAAAACCTGCATCAAGCAAAGACAAGGTAAGTCTATTACTGTTACAGTACATTCAATTATTTCCAGAAAGTCTCCTATTACATGTCTTATAGGAAAGCAAAGGCTAGTAGGACTAGAGTCTTCCAGCTTATTATTAATACAAGAACATGACTCATTTCAAATAAATCTCACAAAAACAAAGCTGTTACGAGTTGAATATGATTTCATGTGATTCGGGGGTAAGCAATTTGAAAAAATGGTAGCAATTTGACATCCACATCTGAAGATAACAGCAAAGTGGTAACCTAACGCCTAACCTCCATTTAAGCTGGAGTTTAGGCTTACTTGTATGAGTGATAAGCCCTGTTATTTGGGCCGCTGGAGACCGCCGCTAACTGCAGTTTCCGCTAGATCATTTGCGAGCAAAGGTATGAGGATTAGTTTTCGACAAGATGATGCCTTCCTCAGGTCAATGAGCTATCAGAAATCTATGCATAGAATCTTAATGCCAAGATTCCTCACGTTGCTGGGGTCTTAGGTGGATTACGGCACCACCATGGTGGAACAACTTCCATCTATCACTCATCAGCCACTGTTGGTTACCAATCTCACATCATAGCATTTCTGGGTTCCTAAGTTTTCTTCATAAGCTTCTAGATGGTACAAAACTTTGTGCCATGTTGTGGTTCATTGTTTCAACAAAATGGATGTAAGGAATGCTGTGAGCATTGTCATATTTAGGATCTGAACTTCAACATAAAATTGTTACTTTACATGTATATTGAAGGGTAAATTCGCAATAACACTTACTGGTGCTTCTCTTATCTGCTTCTCTTATCTGCTTCTCTATTACCATCAGTACAAATGGTGTTGGGCCTAGGAAAAAAATTTTGTGTTTCCTGTTTCAGTCCTGAAAAAATTAGGGTCGGTAGGTACAAATGTAGGCATTGTGTTTTTTTTTTCTTTTTCTTTTAAGACTTCAGTGATATCTATATAGGGGGTCCAATTTTGTTTAACAAAGTAAAACTTCAATGAGGACACTTTTATTTCCAATGTCAATATTAGAAAACTAATTGTACAACATTTTATCACTCAGGTGTCAGATCATGGAGCTAGAAAAGGTTGATCAGCTCAAAAAATTGTCCCTTGCAGAGATCCACTCCCAAAAAAAGTCTAGGGTCGGCAGGTTTTTATACTACATGTATAGGGTTGGTCGGGAAAATAGGAAACACAACATTTTTTTTTCCTAGGCCTTGCCACGATTTGAGTGAGTACCCTAATGACCTACGTGGCAATTGAAAGCTGATACTTACAGGTCCAGGAGCTGTAAATCATTGAGTTCCCCACGGGCCCAGTCGTTACAGTCTCATTAACACTAAATTTAACTACCAGGTGTTGCCATTAAGCCCCCATTTATAATGTCCAGCTGTAGGCTGGAATCGCACACAGGGCTGTAGGCCAACAATTTCATTTGTTGCTTCTTCGATTCAAGGATGTGCTTAACTGGAAAACAGTGTCTGAGAGGAAGGCCTTAAGGAGATGATATAATCAGAGGCAAATGTTCCTCACAGCCTTCCATTTGTATCTTGTCTTCCTGCTTAACTTCTGCGTTTAAATCTCCCAGAATCAAGGAAATACATGTAAATCGGTGTGGCCTTAGTGTGGGCCATCGAAACATTTTTCTTGTGCAACAGCCCTCAAAATTTTGCCTTCCGATGGGTTCTGCATGTGCTGTTGATGAGAGGTGTCTTAAAAACAGGCCAGATATTGACTACAAATATAAAATGTTGCAGTAAATCACAACACTAAAAGTGCACAAGCTGTTAAACTGTAATAAATTAAGCACTACCATCACCATAAATTCAGCACCAAGGACAGATGTAACAATTCTGGACTGTTTCACTCTCTTTCAACCTATTGAAAATACATTCAAAATAGTTAAAAAGGGTACATTTTTGTTACATTAGGAAATAATTTTTCCTTAAACAATGTAAGGAAGAAAAGCAGGCATGTAACTTGACAGCTAATTCTCTTGCTAGTCAATTATGTCACCTCACAAATAGATTCCATTCCATACTCTCTCCCTCGCTCTCTACTTATAACAATGCCATCAATCTTGCTCAGGTATCATTACAGTTTGCACATTTGCCAGGCCGTACAGTAAAATATGACAATGGGTGGTAGGAATTTCCTCTCGATCTCCAACCCAGGGCTCGAAATTAAAGGTTGTCCGATGGCCACTGACCACTAAAATTCAGGCTGGGACAACTAAAAAGACACTTTGGGACATTTTTGGGACAATAGAAAAGTAGTCAACACCAGATTGTCAGTACTTCTTTTGTTTATCAGGCATATCCTGGCTTTTGGATCTGGAAAAATGCCCCCGAATTTCCTGTCTACTCTGCAACTATAGTGTGCCTGAGAGTGAACATAAGCAAAATAAAGTTGACTTCAAGTTGAAGTCATACAACACTTCCACAAAAAAAGGTTGGGACAGTTCATCCTCACTTCGGGACAGTTGAAATTTATTTTGGGACAGTGCTGGGACAATAGGAAGAAAAGTTAATTTTGAGGCCTGACAGGTTGTAACAGTTCATCCTCACTTCAGGACAATTGAAATGTATTTTTGGGGTCGACAGGGCCGGGACAATAGGAAGGAAAGTTAATTTCGAGGCCTGTCGCCCCCGAAGCTGTGGCCTTTCATTCTTCCATGTCGGACTTGATGGAACTCCTGTCTGGATCTAATGGGGTCATCTCTCCGCAGTACCTGTATGTCACACCGTCAGGCCTTACACAACAAAGGGGACCTGACGCTGCTCATTATCCAGCTTGTCTATTTCCGCAGACCACTCCATGGTGCCAATTAGCTGGTGCCACCTTTGTGCAGGCCATTACCGCATTGAGATGGTGGCAGCAATATGGCCGGCAACCATTAAGTCCTCGGAAAAAAATGTTATGTTTCCTGTTTCAGTCCTGAAAAAATTAGGGTAAAGTAAGTGTAAATTTGGGCTAACAAACTCATAATTTTTCTCACCTGTGGCCATAAACTTAGATATGAACTTACCTTGCTAAAAGCTGATGCCTTCGATAAGTACCAGCAAGATATTGTGCATTGTCAGACATTTTTTCCAACAACATATACAAAATTTTTTGCAAATATCTAACTTGATTACCATTTCGCTAATCAATCTCAAAAGTATCTCACTGCACATCAACCTTAGTAGGCTGGGACATAAAACCACAACAAAAATTAAGAACTGCAAATTTTCTCAAATTACTTGGCTGTTTGTGTGCTGCTACTGTAGGAGCCAAAAATCATGATTTTATGTATAACCTTATTGGTATATGGTGGCTTTGAAATATGAACATCTACAATGTATTCCATCATGCCTTTCACATGTATGTCAAAAATTGTCATAAATGAATAAGTAAATAAAATTTTTCTTGAAAAATTGGAAGTTTGCTACGGCTTCACTCGTATATTAAAAGTCATTGAAAATTGCAGGTTGCAGGTGTTTTGTTCTGAGCTGTGAATAGAGAAGAGAGCATAATGAACACCCTCAGGCTCAACAGGCACTAATGATGTGGTAGCTAGGAGACCGACTGATGAAAGAACATTGTATTATATCTTGTATGTTCGACATACGTGCTTCAAAATAAGAGATGCAGCTGACATAACACTGGTTCGATTCGTACAAGAGCTGGCTCCTTCCTTGTATCATTGTACAACCACATCAGCCTTTTGATGCCTCAACTGTTGTGATTCTTGGCAGAAATCCAAAAGGTATGTTATGTTTTTTCATCATCATCAGAGTTAGCTTCAAGTACATTGTAGGTCTCGATTGGTGCATTTTTTTCATGCTCATAATCATCTTTGAAGTGAAAAATCTGCACCATATTACATGTTTGGGGTGTGGCTTGTAAATGAATGAATGGCTCAATCTAAGGACATCCTAGGGTTGTTTATGTAGCATCTAAAGGTTTGGGGTTTGAATCAGTAGCACGCTGTATCTATATTTCTGTATTGGTATAACCGCCCTTCTGCGTATTACACACCAGTATCACAGGCACGCAGTGCGGCAGATGGCTACATTACACCAAACGACTTGTTACACCTAACCCTTGAACGATTTTAACTCTTAACATTGTTTAAAGCTATCTAAAGATAATGCCCCTACTGTACTCAGTGACAGCGAGTTGCACTCTGCGATAGTTCTAGGAAAGAATGAGTTGTTGAACACCTCTATCCTGCCCCAATGTTGAGCTCTTGGGAAAGGCAATTTACACCTAGTAGTATTTTCTTACTTGACTCAGGTGAAACTGAGTAGTTTTGGCTGGGAATATCAAATTCAACCACAATACCCTTCTTTACAAACAAAAATCAAAACTTTTCCACCAATTGTGAACAGTTCAACCAAAACGCTCCACAATGTTGATGACGCCGTTTCAAATTTGCCCCTCAAAATGTGCGAAAAAGCCTTTCTGGACCCCCATGTGCACCTTCACGGCTCAACACGAATTCTTGCTCCATAAAACGGTGAGAAAAAAAATTTAGCGCTACGGGGAGAGCGCCCGGTTACACGCTGACTGTGACAAATGTCGGACAGAACCCGACAGAACGAGCCGACAGTTAATTTCAAGTGAAATGACCTATTCCAGTTTGCAAGAAAAACTGGCCTTCCGGCAAAATTTGACACGGATAAGAAGGTGACAAATAGAGGCCTTCCTTTTCCAGGCTGCATCCCTTATCTTGGAAGGATTTATAAAATTGATAACAGGACAGGAGATGGGGAGGCTTGCCTCCAATATTCCAGCAGATATATACATCAGCATTAGGGCTACCTATTCTGTAAGCTGATCAATCTATCACCTACCTCCAAAACCAACCAAGAATTGCAGACTTCCTGACAAAGTCATGATTTAACACTTCCAATTAAAAGTTTATTTTTGCATGCAAATCTGCATCAATATGTTAAAGAGCTAGATGAGTATGAGAAAACACACATTACGCCTAGCCTAGGAAAAAAATGCTGTTTCCTGTTTCAGGCGATCTCTTATGATCCGACTAATACAATACAGTTTATCAAAGTAAAACTTGCATCTGCACACTGTACGATATTTCATCACTCAGATGTCTGATCATGGAGCTGGAAAATGTCCATCAGCTCAAAAAATTCATGTCCCTAGCAGGGGTCCACCCAAAACAAGGCTAGGGTCAGCATTTTTTTCTAGGGTCGGTCGGTCGGGATACAGGAAAAACATTTTTCCTATGCCTTACTTGATATGCTGATTTGATCATGTCAAGCATTTATTTCATATGCGCCTTAGATGGGTAGCAAGATTGAAGAAAGATATCTTTGACACCATTGCTTGAGGACATACTATAGACTTCATAATTTCATTGATGTCTGAGCGCCCTCATGCTAATATATCTGTCTCTGGTACTGACTGATGTGGTGTTCTGTAAAATATAAACAATATTGATTCTGTCACTACCATACATGTATCTGTCATAACTAAGTTGCACAGCTTCTACACTACCATTGTTGTAAATCTCTACGCACCGAATATTACTTTTTCTCTGCTGGAAACAGAGCTGGATTTGTTACCGTACCTACTGCTGGTGATGAATAACTTTCATGTACTGATTCTGATTTATCTGTGCAAAGGACTGAACATCATTTTTATTACAAATCTGTCAGAGGATATTGATACTAGGATCTGTCCCTGGTGCTGATTGTGATTCATAGTAGCACCCATGTACCTGTCTGTAATACTGAATGATATAGAATACCATTTCTCTGCATAAGTATTGTAGTTAAAGGAAAAATCATCTAGAAGCAGCCCATCATGGTTTAAACTGTACTAGCCACTTGTACAAGGATCATTGCTTGTATATAATTTATAATTGCTTGTATTTATCATATGGTACCCGGTTGCAAACTCAAAAGCACAGAAAACTCTTTCGATTTTTACTGTGCCACAAACCGTAAACTTAAGTTTAAAACCTTCCTCTAAACTAAAGTTTAAAACCTTTCTCTGAAAAAAAAAGCATAAAGGAACTTTATTCGTACAGCCTGGTTTAACTTGCAAAGTGCTGGGAGTTCTAGTCTATAAATCTTTCAACTCTTCTGCCAAAACAAAAAGCTGTTACTCCGGCAGAGTGTTGTATTATTCATGACAGTTACAGCAGGGCGGTTTCCTCTGTCCAGGTGCCATAACTGTTTAATGATCACCCTCCAACTGCCTGTCAATCAACATGAACCACTTTCTGCCCTAGTTTTCTCCTGACTGTGTCAGGCCTCGAAATTAACTTTTCTTCCTATTGTCTCAGCACTGTCCCAAAAATACAAAAATTTTGCCCAATCTGCTATCATTAACAGACAAAAATTGGTGTGTAAAGATATGGAAAGAGATGTCATTAAACTAAGCTTAGTCTACCAGCAAAATTTGCTTGCCTGTCCAGGGTGCTGAATTAAAGGCTATTGTTCTTGAAGGCTTTCCATAAAGAAAGGACGTACGGGTAGTGTTTCGGTCAAGATTTTGGCACTTTTCGGCAGGATACTCGATATGATGTTACATCAAACAAAATTGTGATTATGGAAAAAATTCAGTCTGGCTAAAACACTGGTCATTTATTTGTCAGAATTCACTGCTCAAACAATAGAAAGTTTAACTAAATGTATAATGGGAGAGATTTTTCAAAATGCAAAATGGACAACAAAGAGGATATTGATCTTATTTCATTCTGGTTCCTCAGATTGTAGAAAATATCGTTTCAGTTCAAAATCTCAGACAAAAAATTTTGAGCTGGTGAGCAAGAATTATGGATCTTTGCCTTAAAGACACAAACACTAATTCTATTACATCATGTCTATTAAAGACAAAGTTTGTGTGAAATTAGCCTAATTGGCGCAGCAGTAAAATGGCCTGTTCTTAATTGCAGAGGTGATTAGTTTTTAATCCAATCAAGGTAAGAAACCAATCGTGTGGCAAAAGGACACCTGGTCTCTTACTTGCTGAAAATCTATAGATTTTTGCAGGTCAACTCAAATTGAAACACTAGGAGCATCCCTTGTGTCTTTTCCTAAATGCAAAATACTTACTGCACATAACACACCAGGAATACTATCTGGAGCATTGGCAATATATTTCAATTTTTTGGAACTTCAGTGAAAATAATTTCATTGGGTTGGCAAGATGCTGTACATGTGTTGACGTTCTTTATCCAATGACCTGAGGCTTTTTACATTTCGGTGACTGTCTCAGTGTCTGTCATCTTCTTCAGTCATATTATGTAAATCTACTATGATGCGGCAAATGTCCTTTCATAGATGATAGAGGACACAGTGTCCCTCAGAACATTCACAAATAAAATGTAAGACTAAAACTATTTCCCCTGAAGTCCCCTGGCACAGGTGTTTCCGTTTTACTGGCCCTGACGTATGAATTAATGATGACACCATAATGTGCTCTCTCGGTTTTCCGGACCGATTGCTTCTCTATCTTGGTTAGTGACATCTTATCAGATAAAATTTATGGTGTGCAGTACATGGTAGCCATGATTTTCTAGTTTTTTTTTTCTTTAAACAAAAAGGATCTTCTTCTGATGAAAATGGTGGTGATATAAGCTTGCCAAGGAGCTGGGAACTGCAAAGTGTGGTTTCAACTCCCATTATTATTCCATCGGTTACCCTTACATTGCCAGTAAAAAAAAGGTGTTTCCGAAAAAAAGGTGTTTTCAGAGATCTAGTACTAAAATGCATCTTGGGTGTTCAAGAAATTTTTAAGAAGGTCTCAACATTTAAAATGTTGTGTCTTACAATGTAGGTAACCTGTGAGAGAGTTATGGAAAAACAAAAAAGGCAAGTTTGATGGCTCTTCAAACTTTTCAAAGACAGGAATTTATGAAAGCTAATGATTGAGTTTGATGAAATCTGCAACTTCCTAGAGTTCAGTATCGTTCAAATTATACCACATTCAAGTTACAAATCAATATTACATAATATTTTATCTTCCCAACACCTGCGGCTTGAGGCCTATCTGTTGCAAAACAGGTCCACACTAATCACTTACATTACAAGCGTCATTAGTGCCTAATTAGTACCCTGACTGTTAATTAATAGCTACCTCCTCTTGGGACCACTTAGGTCCAAATTGCCTTGCCTTGCACTGGGATAACTATTATTATAGTGATTTTCCAACTTTAGGAAAAACTGTTGAAAAATTCATAAGTCATCAATAATTATATTGCTTGCATCTATACTTCTGATGAGAAAGTTTAAACATTGAGTATAGGGAAGGTTGAATTATTGAACATATGCAGCTGTGTAAGCTAACTTTCCAAGAGAGAAATATTGGGAAAAGACTTCTATTGGTCAGGAGTACAGCACAAATACATGTAGCACAAGTTCAGGAACTGAACTCGTCCTTGACATTCTTTTTATGTACGAGTTTGTCCCAAAAAAATGAAATGGCTTATCTTGAATTCGTTTTCCTATCATCACTGAAGACATTACAGGTTACTTTTTGAAAATTGTTAAGGCACATTTTTGTAAAGGAAGGTGATACAGTTTTATCTGTATATTCATATTCTGTAAAGCTTGTATAACTGCCCCTCGAGTAACACACGATATTTGCAGGTACAGTGGCAGCTGGCTATACATGTATTTACCAAATGACTTTTTTTTCCACTGGTCCTGACACAGAAGACAGACAGTATGTTCATTGTTTGTAATTCCGGAAAAGTCCCCTAGCTCATCAGGTCCAGACCTGTACCTAAACCTCAGTACTTGTACCTTTAGTACCAATAGTGACAGTCTACTACTACGTAGTTAAAGTTACGTTCACACGTAGGTAAAGTAGTGTGAACGTAGTTGGTAGAGTAGTTTCTCTGAAGAGCGATCAATTCGCACCACACCCAAGCCTGCATAATACATGAGGCCGGAAGCCCAAAAGATCAACATCAGTCCCTCTGATTGGGAAGTCCTGCCTATAAACTGCTCAATTGTATCTCAACCCTGCAGGAAAATTGATTCCGAGTGTGAGGAACAATTTTCCCCCGCCCGCCTTGTCAGGCAACGTATTGACGAGGCAGTCGCGTCCCTAAGACCGGCGCTGAAATATTCATGGCCTCATGATTTTCCTCGTAGTGCTCAAATAACCCCCGCCTCATGTTTCTCAATACGTCAAAAGGGAGGGCTCAGCCTCATTAAGGTGCCTTTGATAGCGGCAGTTCAATACTGACAAAAACGCGATTGTTGAGGCTCACATCTTGCACAGAGCAAGTGAAATCTAATTGCCCAGTATTAACTGTATCAAGCTGACTTTGAAGATAGATACCATATGGATCTATCAAACTTTTTCTTTGGAAAACTGATGCCTTCAACAATCACTGTAAAGTTTTAAGTTATCATCATGGCTTGTATTACAATGTATTAATTTTTGTTACATAAAAGGGGGATCTATTCTAGAAGAGGGGGTTATTTAAACAAAAGACATGTAATTTACATTCTAACAAAATTAACCAAATTTTGAGAACTTTCATCATTACAGATATAGGTTAGATTGTACACAAAGAAACAGACCACTATAGTCCAGTAACTAAAAGACTGCCCCTCACCCATGCAGACCCGGCCTCAGAGGCCTCTTCCCCCCATGCAGACCCTCCTTGGTACAAATTATCATTCATTATAAACAATTCAGTAAACTTTGGATTGATCCAGGTTCTTCCTAGCACCCAAAGATTAAATGAGATCGACCCAACTGAAAATAGAGAGAAATAAATGTAGGGAATAATACTCAGAGAGTATTTAGTCATCAGAAAATTGTAACTGTAAAATGCAACTCAAGTTGCAACAAACTCAAGTTGCCAAATTGAATACAACTGAATTTTTATTCAACTAGTATAGACAACTGTTTCTACATGTAAAGTTAAGTTTTCTTAAAAACTTACAAGTAAAAAAAATACTGTCTATAAGCCACAAAAGTTTTCCTCCTGCACTTTATAAATATTACATCAAGTTCTTCAAAGTTTAAACGCACCTTTCAAGTGCAGGCGTTATGATTATAGGGCTGGCTGAATTATGTCAATAGAGGGAGCGTATTTCTGACACGTTTTGACAACAGAATATTAAGGTGGTCTCGATTACTATAATTGACAGTAACCATAGACTGCTAGACAGACTTGAATAATAAATCATACTGAACTGAAACTGAAGTCTAATAGCAAACAAGTACATTTTTGTAGTAATGTTTTGAAAGTTTTCTTTTTTCCAAATGACATCTTCATATTAATAAACATTTTCAATATAAAATGTATCTCTAACTGTTCCTATTTAGATACATCCACATTTTAAAGTTCTCTTTTCCAACTAAAACGGTTCTGACTGACTTTATTCTGGGATGTCTGGCATACATTTTCTATTTACATGAACCTCAAGTTTATTAGTATTAGCAACTCAAAAGGAATTTGACTCACTCTGAACTTTCAAATCTCTCACCTTCATCAACTACGTATCTGACCCAAGTAATTTTTCCATGCAAGAGACTTAGTCCAAAATTCCAGTCAATCTATTAATACATGTAAGTGCACACCATATATGCATAAACTAGTACATGTACCCCGAAGAATTATGACAGGCGGCGTTATTTTTCTTTTATAGATAAGCAAGGTTTTCTTGAAGTAGTGAGCTGAAAGACGGAAGATAAAAAGCCCATTTGGCACCCTGTATAACCACATTATATATCAAACACTTGTGTTGCCAGGGTTTCAAGTGCTGGCAACAGAAATGCAACTCGCGCATTTTATGTTTAATCTCAGCTCATACATAATAACATAAGAATGACGCCTGCAAGAAATGCGGACAAAGATCAAAGAGAATACCGCCATCGGTTTGACTTAGTTGAGAGTCGCGGTCGTTCTAACGTTCTGCATATTCAGTTAGAGACACGACGCTAGCTGTACAGGTAAGAGAGCAGACATTCGCTACACTTAACCGCAAAGATTACAAGCATATGTACATGTACTCTAGTTCAGGATTTGTTAACTATGTCAAACTATAATATGTATAAAGTTTCATTTCTGCCTACTGGTAACAGACAATACTTGTGATGTTTTGTACCATATGTCTTTTAGCGCAGATGTCAGGGCTCAAAATACTGGGTGTATATGCACCTTATTGCAGGCAAAAATTGGATCTGTGCAGGTATTTCTGATGTCTACCTGCACTGGTCCATGTACCGGGTTAACTTATATACAATGTATATGTAGATGTAGATGTACATGTGTAATGTGTAATGTGTGGATTTTTATTGGAGCTCTTAAACCTCCTACTACATGCATATCAGTTATATTATTAGCTATCACCCTTGTGATGATCTGAAGCAGCTTTCACTTTAATTTTGAAAAGAGAATACATTTCTTATTTTCAAAAAAGTAAACTCTCATTATCATAATGCTAAGACATATATTCCCTTCATGATAGGGTATATTGTATATTCGCTAAAAAAACATTGTATATTCTCTTGCGACTATAAGCAATAATATGCTAAAATCCATTTCATCCTAGAATAGCTAATAAAGGAAAAAGATGCTAAGAAATGGTAAATCAATGATAAAGCTGTTCCATCTGGACACATGAATATTTCATCCAGAAATCTTGTTGAGTGTATAACGGTTGCTGTTTCTCTTTTGATCTAATCAGTGCCCATTATACTCGTCCTGCATCATTCAATATCACAGGCCTGCCTTTGGGAAGTCAGGATAATGCTGACCTGTTATTACAGCCAGCTGAAAACTGATTGGTCCTGAAATCTGTACCTGCATCTCGGGCGGAAGGTTTACGAACAGTGACAGTTACAGGAGTACGCTGAGGCTTTCTTCAATCTTATCTTGGTCAGCATTCTGAATGAAATGTTTAAACTAGAAAGGAGGCCAACAAGGGGTTCTAGAGGCTGCAGCATAGGATTCTTTAAAGCCTTCTTGAATTGTTAGGAATCAAATAAGACAAGTTCATGGTCCATCTAAAAGAGTTGTAAATTTATAAGTTGCTCACTGTAACTTCATCTGATCACCAAATATATAGGAACTTCAATGACTTTACCGTACTCAGCCTAATTAACATTAAAATTTATGTATTGCACTCAGCAGTACATTAATTTTTCTGTGCCACCTTCTCCTTGTCCTCCAAACTTAAATTATACATTAAAGTACTCAGCAATAAATTATCATGATATTGCACGCAGCAGTAAGTTTCTGTCCCCCTCTCATATTAAGGGCACATCTTCCTTGCATTATTGCAATTAGAATGCAATACGTGGACTTGGAACTGTAATAGCTAATTATTGCCTCTGCACCTATTTCGTGGAGAGGGTACGGCAGCATTCTGGAATGACTGATGGGCCCTCTGTCCTCCGAGCGACACTTTAAAGAACTTCAAACAACCGTCGACGCACTCAATCTTTCCCGGGCTGGGAAATTAGATATCCCACTAGGTGGGGCACCCTTGCACCTGACTTTTAATGGCTCCTGAATGCGAGCAAATGAGCACTTACTTCACAATCAATAATGTATCAGGACTTTGTGCAGGGACGGAGGGGCTGGTATAGACTCCTCATCAGTAGGTGTAATGGAGAACGTGTCTTGGGAGCGTGGGTTCCTGATGAATAATGTAAGACGGCACTTCTTCTGAGGAAGAAAGTCTTTGGGGCCCGAGGTATTGATGCCCAATCCAAGGCAGCGGCTTAGAGATGAATTAATTGCCAAGTTCGAAGGATCTGTGGTGGATTTGAAGTATTAATAACTTGGGGTGTGAGGGACCTCAAAGGCTTAGCGTGTTCAATTGTGGGTTCCTCAAAGGTGTGGCATTCTTTGTTTACGCCAAATACACAATATTTAATATGTACATTGTATTGTCTTGTTAATTGTCAAGTTTGAAGGATCTGTTTTGGATTTGAAGTACATGTAGTAATAACTTGGGATGTGAGGGACCTTGAAGGCTTAGCACGTTCAATCGTAGGTTCCTCAAAGGTGTGGCATTCTTTGTCAATGCCAAATACACAATATTTAATATGTACATTGTATTGTCTTGAATTAATTGTCAAATTTGAAGGATCTGTGGTGGATTTGAAGTACATGTAGTAATAACTTGGGATGTGAGGGGCCTTGAAGGCTTAGCACATTCAATCGTAGGTTCCTCAAAAGGTGTGACATTCTTTGTAACTACCAACTATGAACAATATTTAATATGTATGTTGTAATAAATTGTCCTGAATTAATTGTCAAGTTTGAAGGATCTGTGGAAGATTTGAAGTACATGTAGTAAAAACTTGGGATGTGAGGGCGCGTTCAATGGTGGGTTTCTCAAAGGTGTGGCACTCTGTGTGTCAATGCCAGCTATACAATATTTATGCACATTGTATGTCCTGTCCAAAACATTTGCACTTAAACTCAAGTGTTGTGTACCTTTCCATTGTGCTATCTATCACCAAGACATTGGTACTGACCTGTGTCCACCCCAATTGCTGGAGACACTCTGTGTCAGTGGCCTGTGCAGGTTTCAGGGACGTATATTTTGATCAGAGTCAAAGATAAAAGAGAATCCCGGTTTGCGAGAAATATACCACGGAACGAAAATCCCTCTCCCAATGTCATGCTTAAAGTAGGGTGTTGTCAGGCGTTTCGTTTCTCCATCTATCACTAATACATGGGGAGTGAACTGCAGCCACCTCAATTTCTTCCTATATTCTGTGTTAATGCATTGAACACACACAAGAGAGAGGATCAAAAAACGAGCGTGTCCCTAACTTTTGAAAATGCTAGTTTGCCAAAATTTCCTCCAAAAGTTCAAAGCATATACATACTGTAAGACACAAAATATTTACTGTGGTTTTATGCTCACAGTTTTTATAGCAACGTCTCTACAGTAAAACCATTGCAAAATTAATTCACAAACACGAATTTGGTCCTCTGCACTCCACCCCTTCAACTTACTTTGCAGCAAATAACACATAAAACAATTCTGTGATTTTCTAACTGCTGTTGTCCCATTGGCCAGTAGATTACAATAAAAATTAGAAGGTAGAGAGTTAAAAGACTTACAATGTGCAGACATCTTTTTTTGTTATGCTTCCATGTTAAACTGCTTCTTGCATGGCTCTATCTACCAGCCCAGCATCAGTAGTGAACTAAGTCCCCCTCAATTTCTGCAGCCATTCCGTGCTAGTGACCCCTGCACTGATGTTACTGACCTCCTGCCTCCCAGACATAATGCCCATTTTCGGATCATCAAGTCCTGGATCGGCCCTCTTTAAGTGAATTTAGGCCACAGTACTAGTAATCAGGGCTGGAAATAACACTAATGCAACCACTGTATTGATAGATGGAAAATATAGTTGTAGAATTAAAGCTTTGTTCCAACACAAGAATGGAACTGGCACCGATATATTTTCTGTTTATCTTGTCAACCTTCCTCAGATGTATTATCCATTCGCTGACGAGATTTTATGATGAGTTCCTTTCTTGTGTACAATGTACAATTATTATAACAGTAACTGCAACTAATGGATTCTACCAACACAGATGAGCTTTCATTCGAAGCTGATAAAACAGTAACATCTAAAAGACTTTCTTCAACTGTTGGCGCCAAAATATGAGCACTTTGAGCACGTTGGTTCAGAACCAGATACATTGTAATTTGTATTTTATTTTTGCAAATGAGAAAAAAAAAGAAGTGGGCAAATCCCAGAACCAATTGATTAAATTGGTATGGCCTTATACAATCATGTGTACCCCCCACCCATTCCTGAAACATCCCCACACAGGTGCAAATGAAACTGTAATTTTCTCATTTCAATTCTGCCCAGGTCCTGACCAATAAAACCATTCTTAAACCATTTGCAGACAATAACACTTGTCGATAATGATTACAGGTATTCCCCCATATTGACCTACCTTCGCTCTATCACCTTTACCTTCTGGTAATAAAGTTTGACAGCTGCAACGCAAAGCAGGCACTGAATGAGCAAAAAGGTAAAAAGTTACCGCATCAAGAACAACGCGACCCCCACCGACTATTTGACATTGAATTTCACGGCATATCTGCTGAGAAACTGATTAATTATTCAAGAGAGCGTTTCACAAAAACCTGCTTTTAACACATTTTTAGCCCATATTTTATCGTGAATTTACGACTATATTTTGTGAGGAAGTTTTGCCTTGGGAGGATATCTTCCATTAAACAACAGTTTTGCATGTCAGGACCTTGACAGAGAGTGAATGAGCTTATTACCATCATGGGAATTGGCCATTTACATACATGTCCGCCCTTAACACTTCCCTTTATTGACTGCACAGTATTTTATGTCACCCCAGATTCTAATCAATAAAATGCCTACCACACTGGCTGAGCTTTGGCTGGCTTGTGGCTGATGGTTTATATGAAGAAAATGGGCAGACAATACTTTGATTGTACTTCTTGCAGTTGGTCATGGTGATCAGATGAATATTACACTGTGTAAATCATGATTTACCGCTATTCGCAATTCTTTTGCATTTGCGTTTCTCGAGATGTAAAGTTTTATGTGCTGCAAACTTAAAAGAGTTTACGGTAAGTCGAACTATTCTTACTTCACATTGCTAAAGGTTTTGTGGCAGATTCACATGCAATTTCCCCAAACACGCAAGCATTTTTCACACGAAAAACACAAAGCAAACCAAGGGATTATTTCCTAAATCATGGCAGGCTTAGGAAATGAATAACGGTAACGTGCAATGACTATTGAATTTTGCTTTCGGGCACATTTTTCGGCTGCATTTGTCATCCAGATCATATTTCATCTATAGAACTTTGTGAGTTTGCAACAAGAATCAATGCTGCATATTTTATAACAATGATTCTAACGTGGCCGAATGCTTCTGTTGAAGCAAGAATGTGTTATCATGGTTAAACGGTCTCAAATGAAAATAAACTTTCAGATCTACGCCACAAAAAAGCATGTATTTAAATGCCACAAATACCATACCGAGAACCAAAAATAGCTCCTACTAGTTTTATTTATAATTCATAATTCGGTAACAATAACTTCAAAGTCTGTATTGGAGATTCGGTTCAATTTTGCTTCAGAGCTTCTGAAGTTGTCCAGGAATAAAAAAAAGACTCAATGCTGTGAAATATATGTATTCATCTATTATTGCTTGGAAATAAATTCAACATTACCGGAGATATGTAAAAATAACTGTCAGATGAAATATTGCAATCAAACAAATCTGGACAATTTCGAGAACTTGCGGGCTGCTTAAAAATGGTTTCGCTGTTGGCGGCAGTTTTATGATTGCTCCGCGATATAAAAATGATGGCATTTAGGATAAGTAACTGTTGGGTAGGCTGTTATCTTTGAAACACATCACAAAGGCCCTAAGGGATGTCACATCAAGGCCAATACTATATATTTTGCCATAAAATGTAGTGAAATTTGTTTATTTATTCACATATAGCATATTCTAAAACCACATTGCAGTAACATGGTTGGCTGAATTGCGCAATCTTATAAGCTCTATAGTCTATAGACACAAACAAAGTTACATTTTGAAAAATATAATAGCAAATACATCTTCCTTATCAAATAAAAAACATGATGGGTTTTACTTCAGATATGTTATGATTTTATTGATACAATAAACTGGAAATACTGTATGCTACATTTTTCAATGTCAGACCTTATATAATATATAGTTACAAAGAAAAGGACCAAATGACTTATTACCTTGTAACATTTGTATCTACAATGTCGAAAACTATAAACCATTTCTTACCTCAGCAAAGGATCCGTGTATAATGTTTGTTATCTTTTAAATCTTCAAGCTGCAAATCAAAAAACCAAAAACCAAACTGGCATTGCCTTATCAAAGAGAGTCATTGTTGAATTCCATTGCAGCTTTAGCTCCATTTTGGTTTGCCCGCAATTTACATGTAGGTGTTTATTGACGACTCAAGCAAAACAATAATCCTGGAAATAAAATCAAAACTTTCAATTTCTACAGGATATCTGCTCTTAGTTATGTGTAGTACATGTTGATGGAATAAATCATAAAATGTCTGGCAGCAAACTTGTTATTTCCGCAATGACTATAAATGGGTTGCTATCGTATACAAGGCAAAAGGTGGTTCTTAAGGGAAGAAGGCACCAGCTGGGTAAGATGATTCGGTATCTTTCCCATCTCTTCACTTACGTCTCCCAAATGGTGCTCTAAAATCAAGGTCATCTGCACACATCCAAGCTACAAACAGAAAATGCAATTAAGGGCTCTTAGAGATGCTTCTTTGGAAAGGCACAATCTGTGCAGCAATCTGAGACACCACTTAATTTTCACTTTCCCAAGGGCCCAGTTTTAAGGCTAGTTTGGCAGTGACTGTATAAAATCCCAATTTACAATTATGATGATATCTAGATGCTACAGATATTAAGTTAATTAGTTTACAGTAAATATATCAAGATGCCTAACAGTTGTCTACATTTTTATGGCCTGTATTATGTTTTGAAAACTAGGATAGTCTAATTTTCTCTTCACTGTTAAAAGAAATTACTAGGTAGAGACTTTAGAATTACGGGAAGTATTTTGGGGTTTTGTGGTCGGTCAAGTTCACCCCACTTCCTGTGTCTGACCTTTTGACCTCCTATCCAAACTAGTTAAAGAGGGTCTGCATGCCCTTTTTCGTTAACCGTTATGGGCTATTTTAATTTACCGTTAATCGTTGCCGGCCCGCTCTAATTCAACGTTAAGCGTTATCGGTATATTCTTCGTGAAGCGTTATTGGTCCTTTTAATTCAACGTAAAACGTTATTTGTCATCCTAAATTCAGCGTTAAGCGTTAATGAATAATTCTTCGTTACGCCTAATTTTGCCTTTCAAAGTGCAAGAAAATGCGCCAATGAAGGTTTAAAAATACAAATTTTCCCGGGGGAGAATGCCCCCGGACCCCCCTACATTGTTCGCGCTTTTGGAACTCGACTCAAGCTTCTGCGCTCGGTCCCTTCGGCTCTGAGCCAGAACCAGCTTTCCCGTCAATTTCCGGAAGTTTGCGGAGAGTTACAGAATTTTTTTAACGAATCCGTCAACCTTGACAGGCAAATTAACAAAAATCTTGAGTAAAAACATGTAAACATCAGAAGGACCGACAAACACTCTCAACACCATGATTTGCCTCTCAAAATGCTGGAAATTGCGTTTTTGAAGGCTTAAAAATCCTAAATTTCCCGGGGGAGCATCCCCCGGACCCCCTAGATTACGAGCGCCCTCTCAAAATCCTAAACTGAAAAAATGCAAGCTGGCCGACGTCGACTCGGACTCACCTTTATTTGTGGACGCACTCGGGGACCAGGGCAGGTGGGAAACACAGGGAACACATACCTTAAATGCATGCTTCATTACATGTACATTGTATTGTCAGTGATCACCTTTCTCACAAAGCAAGATACTAAATCCAGTGCAGCTCGAAAAAAAGCCTGTCAATTTACCGTTAAGCGTTGCCGACCGTCCTGAATTTACCGTTAAGCGTTATCGGCCCTGCTGAATTTTCCGTTAACCGTTGCCAGGACCCCCCCATGCAGACCCTCGTTAAACTGAAGCTTCAACAAGCTAATACGTAATATCAATAGAATTTCCATATTTGCACAGCCCATGATATTTCCCTTATGTTTATGATTAATTATGACAGTAGGGCCCCGCCCACGTGGGATGTTGCCAAATTCCCTTTCTGTTCCTGTCAATCACATAGGTTTGCCACAGTGTAACCACTCCCATAAATGTCTTGACCAATCAGAAAACAGTATACTTGATTACTGTAACACACAGTAAATGCAGTTACCTTTGCAGCAGTTTTATTCTGTGGTTTAATAGAGGGAAAGAGAAGTTTTTGCATTATATGGAATTTTCAGTTCAAGCAATTCTGTAGTACAGCAGAACTACATGTGTATAATATTAAAAAAAATGCCATTAAAAATAAAACCACTGTAAAAGTTTCAATATCTACAGTAGATCCTTATAATGACAATGACAATGATGTTTATTGTATGTATGACATAATTTTCACACAACACAAGGATGAAACTTCATCAAATCATTTTAACTTAAACTTTACTATACTAGACTTGTGCAGGACAGTGAAAATCAATTGTAAATTACTGTATCCAGGGCTTGAGTTTGAAAAAAGCGGCAAGTATTGAAAACACACAAATATTTCAGAATTTACAGTACACACATCTGCAAGTTGCATCTTTTACATAGTTTACATAATAGCTGATTACTCCAGTATGGGTTAGCAGGGTTCCCTCCTGAATAAACAACAGTGAGGGGAGAATTCCAGCCATGCTGTAATAAACCCACCGCTTTACAAAGCATTTCAAAGATGTGCTTCATTTTTAATTGTTGATACAGGCATGTAACTCAACTGCATCATCAGTTTGTATTTATTTACAGTACTGACTAATAGTGCATAGACAGGTAGCAACTACAAATTCCAAGTTTGGGAGGACTTGTTTGAACCATGAGGGCAAGGAAAAAAATCGTGTTTCCTGTTTCAGTCCTGAAAAAATTAGGGTCGGTAGGTAGGGATTATCTTTTTTTCTTAGACTTCAGTGAAATCTATATAGGGGTCCAACTTATACAATACAGTTTAACAAAGTAAAACTTGCATAGGGAGTCATTAGGGACACTATAACTTTCAATGTCAATGTTAGAAAACCAATTGTACAACGTTTTATCACTCAGGATCATGGAGCCAGAAAAGGTTGATCATCTCGAAAAAATTAATTATTTATGTCCCTTGCAGGGGTCCACCTCCAAAAAAAGTCTAGGGTCAGCAGGGTTTTTCTAGGGTCGGTCGGGAAACAGGAAACACAATATTTTTTTCCTTGGCCTGACTGAACACAAGTGCACTGCAAACAGTGCTGCAATAAGTGAATTTACAGTACCTCATCCCTGATTGGTTATCCTATTAAATGCCCTTAGGTCATATACTGGGTCATAGGGGTCATAGCGTTATGTGTATAGCATAAGTGCTGACAGGCAAACTACACCAGCATATGGAAACCTTTCAAGTCATTATCTGTGAGGACAGCTTACAGAACCATTATACACGCAACATAAACAACCAGTGACCTGTCCTGAAAATGCCATCATCACTTCCTTAGGTTATGGTCTGCTTGAAGTGAAAATAACTGAAACTAGAAATCAACGATATCATACCTCCACCAACAATTAGAGATTTTCTTCTTCTTCTTCCTTTAATGCCAGTGATCATGATAATGATCATTCTGGCATTACACTAATTTTCACCTGAGTGAAGTGAGGAAAGTAGAACAAACTTTGTTACAAAAGTTCCTTTCCCAAGGGCGTAAAGTCTGTGACATGGCAGGATTCGAACCCAGGACCTCTTGGTTCTGAGCCGAAAGCTCTGCCGTCGCACCACATACCCCACAAACATAATCAATTATGCAAATGATCTTCTGATTGACAATAAGTGTATTTCAGAATACTTTCTACTTGCTGGATTACATCAACCATCATAATTATGATTTAGCACAACTGAGTTGTGCTAAATCATATAGTAATTATGATGGTTGATTACTCTATGATCATAGGGGGTGTGTATGAAGTCACCATGATTGTGTATAAACAGTGAGGGAGTGATGAAAAAAAGTGTCAAATGAAACAAAGCTCGTGTGAAATGTGTCACCTCAAATGTAAACAACACGTGGGATGTATTGTTTGTGATACAGCAAGAACGACTACGTCATTTTCAACTTGAGAGCTTTGTACTTTAACTTGTAGTACAGTTCTTGAAGTTGAAGACACTTCACTGCTTGTATGTTTTTACTGTCTTTTTTTATTATGTGCCATAAATTATTTACGTATCATGCACTATAAAAATAAAGCCTACCGTACGTACTGGTAATTCTGCGTCAGGAAAAATGACATGGCGCTAGAACAAAACAGGAAGTGATCGTATCCTTTTCTTTTGTTTCCTTTTCTAACTCACCTTCGTTTCTTGGCCATTTTCTCCTTCTTGTCCATCATGTCGGGCACACAGTCCTTCAGCTCGGTCCAGTCGGCGTGCAGACCGCAGGACCAGCCGGTAGAGAAGCGGGAGAACAGCCAGATGTCCCGGTCGGTGCCTGGCCGGTAGCACTGGCACCTCTTCTGCCCCCGCCGGCACTGGCACGGTCTCTCCAAGTCCACGTTCTTCACCAAATGCCGGCCGAACGTCGTCCCTCCCGTCTTCTGCATGTGCAGGAAGACGATGACATCGTTTCCTGAGATGTTAAAGTCGACGTCCCTGTCGAGAGTCGACGGACGGAAGGTGTACTTTTTTCGTCGGGGTCCTTGAAGCAAGCGGTCCACAGCCCCCGCGTAGTCGGGCCGGTCGCCTCCGTAGCTTACGTAGCGGTCCGCCCGTGTCACACAAGAGTTCCCCGGGCACAAATACTGATAGGTCATCAGTCCGAACGCTAACAGTCCTAGCACAGCACCCACAGAGGCTTTTAACCACTGCTTTTCCGCCATCGCAGCACTGAGAGAGAGAAAATCACAGTCCTAAAACCTAGAGGCGTCCTAACAAAGTAAATCCGCTTCCGCCATGTTTACGAGTGACGTCATGGCGGAACTCGTGCACTGTGTATCCTGGGATATCCCGGGAACGAGAACAGGATCTGTTATGTAGTGACGGTCCGAATCGCTAGGTGGTACCAATGAGTAAGGGAGCAAGTCATGTGAAAATGGGGTCCAGTTTCTCTGAGCTACAATGTGATTTCTATGTGATACAATGATAAATAAGCTGGCAATTATAGAAAAAAACCTAAATTGCCAATAAGCACATTGTGTGGCTGCATATGCAATGGAAAATCTTGTAGGTGCATGGTCTCCTATTGCACGTAAACTTCTTCATGCTTTTGCCAATAAAATGCCCCAAAATCTTACACCGTAGAGATATCTATGGCCTTCATAACTGCCACTATCTACAAGAGGTCCATACATTATGTAGCAATGGACTTGGAGGGGCTGGTCACCATGTATAGTATTACGTTATTGAATGAATGAATGAAGACCTTTATTGTACATTTGTGTTCTACAGAACTAAGTACAGGTCGCATGGGTACAGAACATGAACATAAACATATACATTACAAATATACGAACATATAAGAGTGTAAATAAATGTCTAATTTCTATTCTTTTCGGCTTCATCTCGCTTGGTAGTGATTGTATGGATATATGCGGCTGTGAGATTACTTAGAGTAGGTTTATCAAAAGTTAAAAGGAATACAAATTTCTCTTTACTAGTCAAATAACTAAAGTGGGGAAATATATTTAATACATGGCTAAAAAATATGAGTCTATCTCTACTATACAAGGGGCAATCTATTGTGAAATGTATTTCATCTTCTATTCGGCCTAAACTGCAGAATTGACAGGTTCTTTGTTCTAGAGGAGTGCGGTTATGTCTTCCTGATTCGATTCGTAATTTGTTATTGAACGCGTTAGATGTGTTAAAGTAGTGTTACGTGTAGTAAGAATAAACAGCGGCAGTAGTTTGGCTTAGACCACATGAAGGTAAACACGAATCGATGCATTTGCTTTGCAAATTTTACCTTTCTAGTTATATATACATTTTTTCTTTCTTTTTATCTTCCAGGAGAACCATAATAGGTCTGCGATGTTACTAATGTGGGATCGGAGAGGTTGGAATTGCAAACCACAAGCATGATGATCATCGGCGGAGTGTGTCGGTCAGCCAGTCTGATCTTACTTGCTACAGTCGCTGTCGATGTCATCTTTTCAGCACCAACCCCAGCTGTAACAATCAAAACACCGGTTGCAGATGACATAGAAATCACCCTTCCACCCGATACAACACCAGGCAAAATCCCTCCAGCACAACTGCCAACTGACACACCAAGCAGATTCGATGGCTGTGTAGAAACTTCAACCGCAACCGTTGATTTCTCGGGGCCACCATTGACCAAGTATGAAACTACTGACACCTACCTAGTAGACGCGACCTCTACCGACTTGGACAGAATGCACACTGTGAGTTCAGAGAAGAGCCGCGGGGAGGATCCATCATCTGTTCCTTGCACGCAGGAATCTCGCGAGGAGGAAAACGACAAGGTAGGATTCTACAACCAAAAGAATCGCGTAGTCCACATCCTGATTGGGGCCGGCTTCGGGTTGTTGGCGTCAGTAGCCACCATTGTCTTCATCGTTTGTGCCGTGTGGATAGCGTCTCCGGCTGCGCCACCAGCCAACCCGATAGATGTGATAGTCGACCTCATTGATATACAAGCAGATCCCGGCCATCTGCGAGCCGACCCCAACCATCTGCGAACCGACGCCAACCATCTGCCAGCCGACCCCAACAATCTGCGAGCCGACTCCAACCATCTGCCAGCCGACCTCAACCATCTGCCAGCCGACCCCAACCATCTGCGAACCGACTCCAACCATGTGCGAGCCGACTCCAACCATCTGTCAGCCGACCCAAACCATCCGTCAGCCGACCCAAACCATCTGCCAGCCGACCCAAACTATCTGCCAGTCGACCAAAACCATCTGCCAACCGACCAAAACCATCTGCCAACCGATCCCAACCTGCTACGAACCGACCCAAATCATCTGCCAGCCGATTCCAACCATCTGCCGGTCGACCCCAATCATCTGCGAACCGACCCCAATCATCTGCCAGCCGATTCCAACCATCTGCCGGTCGACCCCAATCATCTGCGAACCGACCCCAACAATCTGCGAACCGACTCCAACCATCTGCCAGCCGACCCAAACCATCTGCCAGCCATCCCCAATCACCTCCGAACCGACTCCAACGATTTACAAGTCGACAATACCATTCTACAAGCAGCTCAAACTGCGACCGATATACAAGCAGACCCCACCTATCTACAACCAGATCCTACCGACATACAACCAGACACCACCGGCATACAACCAGATACCACCGGCATACAACCAGACACCACCGACATACAACCAGACGCCACCGACATACAACCAGACGCCACCGGCATACAACCAGGCACCACCGATCTTCAAGCCATCCACTTTCGAGCCGACTCCCCAGATCTACGAGCCGAAACCACCGATCTGCCTACAGACGACGAAGATCTCGTGTTCATTTCATTTTATCTGTCGTACTTGTAAATTGCCGACAGAGTTGGAGAACTTTTGTAGACTGCCCCTAGCTACGGCTTGTAGCTACGGGACTGAGTGAGTAGCACAGGCCCATGACATGCAATGTAAAGGCCTATATCCTGTCACACATTCAGAACCTCCCCCGACCCTCAACCAACCAAGGTCGAAGTTTGGGAGCAGTCTGACCATATGTGGGCCACGACTACCTTTCTTTGCGAATAGAATAGAGTTTGAGTTAAATTTGAGTCGAATTTGACTGTGAACACTGCTGACCTCCTGATCACCAGCCAAACATTGCCAAACTTCCAGACCACGCCCAAATGTTTTAAACATTTATAATATTTTATTTTTCGGCTGTATTTTTCGGCGTTGCAGTTCGTAATTTCATTATGTTGGGTATTACTGTACTTGTTTTGTTGCGTTGTTATCTTTGCATATCTGATATTGTGAAACGTGCATATAGAGATGTGTGGTGAATTCAGGCCGTTGGTATTTTGGGAATATTGTTGATTGAATTGTCAGTAAGTCCGATATTTGTTCTGTAATAGTCATTTCTGCTAGAAATAAGAAATAGTTGCAGCTTTTGTAAATAATTCTTGTATATGGGTTTGAACTGTAATTTGAAACAAAAAGAAGCTGTACTTGGATTGTCATTCGATGTGATCATATATATATGTCGTGAAGTCAAAACTGTCCCCATCACTGCCATATTTATTGAAGTTGATATTTTGTATTGAACTTGAAAATGACGTTGAATGTAAAAATCGTATAAATCGTTATGAAAACGTTAAGTTGAATCTGTCTTTGGGAAGTCCCTATTGCCACCATTAGATATGTATTGCCAACATACATTGAGAATGCGATATGACTAGGTATTAGAATGCAACAGAACACGAAGAAATCGTTATAATCATCCCATATATCAAGGCGAGTTGCCTACATTTCACATGGTGGGTGACCAAAAAAGTTAGATGGGCCCATCTAAAACGTGTTCTGTTAAAGAACATGAAGAAATGGAATGAATCTTTATTCCAAAACGTGCCCACCAATTGACATGTTTTGGAACAATACGTTTTTAGAATACAACAGCTAATAATATAGTATTTATGGGGCGAACCCCTAACGTTCGGGCACAAAGTAGTGCGGCACAAGGCAGTCCATACCAAAACATGTTTCGGAATAATCACAACACGTTTTGGAATACAACAGTCCGATCAAGTAGTGCGGCACTTGAAAAGCTACTGACATATTCTGTGCACGACATCAAGATAGAAACTGTGCTGAATGGTAGAGGAATGCGTCAGGTTTGTGGCCGTATAAGTTGAATTATGATGTTTGTTCGTTAATTCGCCGTAGACTGGCGCCTGGATATCTACTGTTAACTGTGCGTTGGCTGCAGTTTACATGACTCCCGCATGGCGACACATAAAAGATGGCTTTACTGACAACGGAGCGAGCCGACAAATGTAAGTCGATTTCTACATACTTTGTAGAGTGTACCCTGAAGAACCCAAACGTATTCATTTTTTCAATCTTACTTTACCATAAATTTCAATGCGTCGAACCTTCTCACTTTGGGTTCCCTATAACAATGTAAATACCGGTGCTATGCAACCTGGGAGTTTTTATCCCCGCCGCTATGCATCCTGGGAATGTGAAAACCTTGAATGGCACGATAGTTCCACGTGATTGTATGTTACTTGGAAGCGAATGCAAAATACGGAGAAATTTTTGTTTTCCAGTCCACGCGATTCTAGGAATTCCAATTGTGTTTCATATGTCTCGTGACGCATTTTAAGATGACAGGCATTGAGACTTATGGAAAATTCATCACTTGTAACCAACCATGAATACCAGTAGTCCACCCGTCTCTTCTAATTATATAGGTTATATAACGCAAACTATCGGCTGTCTGTCATGTCTGGAGCTCGCCCCAGCCCCCCTCCCCATCACCCAAGGCTTTTGGCCTATTTGTACTATTGCCCACGTCGATGATCTCTATAAAACCGCACTCAATGTGAATTAAACTTTCTGATTTAAATTTATCGCGTGTGACCTTGAATCATCAAGTTACGCGTCTTTCAATTGCATAGGTGCCGTACCAGGCAAAGTATCGGCTAACACAGCTGCCAATCATCCTTGGGAGCGTGCCGCGCAGCCATTAGCGTGGGATTTTGCAAAATTGTCCACGTCGGCGAACTCTAACCACGGTAAATCCCTCTCCAGAGCGGCTTGGGTTGTACAGCGGCTGAAAGGACATCAGTCAAGAGATTACACACCTAGCGGACCCCCGGAGGAACAATGCACACAGCATTCATATCGTCAGAAGATACAACAAATCCCTCTCGGATATCACACGGACGGCTGGAGATTGGAAACATGATAGGCGTCTAGACTGGGGTTAATTTTCCTCATATAGTTTATATAGTTTCACGCACACGTATCAGGTGTTAACGTCTGCGAATTGGCATAGATTAATTGCAGCGTGAACCAAGACGCGAAGAGGTATGCTGGCCCGGGTGTTAGAAATGCCCTCTATATTTTCATGAAAGACGCTCCGTGTGCGAAGCCCCTGTCACACATTCACAACCTTCCCCCGACGTCGACCACAAAACAACCAAGGTTGGCGGTATAGGTTGCATAGAAGTCTGACCAGATTTAGGCCACGTGTACCTTGCGATACGAGTCGAATCAAATTTGAGTTAAATAATTTGACTGCCAAACACATCCTAACCTGGCAACTGGTGACCCATTCCCAATGCAACCAGCCCACAAACATGGCCCAACCTCCCGTCCACACCGCAGCCGAACAGTAGCCAACCTCGCCGAACACCAGCCAGCCACAGCCAACCTTGCTCCCGACCAACTCCCAACCATGGTTCGAGGGAGTTCGACAGTGTGCGGAAGGCCATATTCGGCTATGTGTGAAAGCGATTGACTACAAGCTGGGTGAAGATGTGTCCTCTAAATGGTCGCTAGTCTTGAACATAACTCAAGTCAAGAGCTTTCTGATTTTTAATCTAAATTCTTTTGAAAACCTATCCAGTGAATTTCCTTGTGTATGTCATTACCAGGATAACCTTCATCGACGTACATTCCTTTGATAGTGTAGTGAAATAAAAAAATAGTTATCAATCTATAAAAGAGAGCAACTGAGACGAATATGACGCAGGTGTATATCTCCTGTCAAAGCGGGACCTTTACCGAATTTCAAAGAGCGGTTTCCAACTTTTCTTCCCACATATTCAAAAGCAACACAGATCGTGCTCTGTGCCTCAAACTCTTCAACATCACTCCTAGAGGTCGATAATGTCACGGCATGCGTGTTCACCCTGCTCTCTCAGAATCAATGAAAACACAAATGCTTCACTTGAAAGCCCTGTACACTTCTTTAAGTTTGCTCTGCTATTCAGCGGACCTTGAGGGTAGCGTGATATAAAAGTAGTCAGAAATTCGAACCTTTATGCTAGCCCTTAGAGACGCGTGCTATCTCAGTCAACCACACTTGCCTGGACCGTAGGCTAGAATTGGCAACCTTTCAAAACTCTCCACTCTAGAATGATTTGAGGGGAGAATTTGATCATAAAGAGACGAGAACCCTCTCTGCGTCACTCAGTGTCGGATCAGATGACACAGCCAGAAATGCAGGGATTGAACTACAATGGGCTTAGCTATGAACGATGCGTGTGTTTAGGATACTTTGTGATATTAGCTATAGGCATAACACATTGAAGTTCCATCTATGTATTTCCAATTCAAGCCATCTTCCTCCTAGCCTATTCGTCCTTTCTGCTTCAGGTCGAAAAATCTTTGCATATTTGCAAAAACTCCGGTTAGGCCCATGAAAGCTTTGAGAAAAACTCCGGTTAGGTCCACAAAAGCTTCGAGAAAAACTCCAGTTTATGCCCATGAAAGGTTTGAGAAAAGCATTGATTTCCTCAATTTTCCGATAAACCGAAGCTTCAAAGCAGGTTGTGTAATGATTGCCGTAAGTTCTCCGCTGCTCGGAGACTTGGACTTGCTCCAAAGACTAACATAAGGTCACAGCAAATAATTTTCATGGATGATATCAGCGCGCGCATTAATTTTCGCCAAATTTCGCAAAATTGGAAAATGTAGGAATCTTATTTATTGCCCACCTTGTTTGTTTTTGCCCCATCGCATTAATTTTTGGAATCTGCGGAGAATGTCATCCGTAAAATGTACTTGCTGTGGCCTAACTATGTGTTCTACTGCTGTGTACTTACATCGAACCGTTTGAGGTTGTCTGCTCATTAATGCGTACCCGTGAGTAAGGGTGACCGGAGGCAGGCTTCCCCGTGAGTGCACGTACGGTCTAAACTAATTACTAGTACTTTAATCACTGACCCCAAAAACCTTATATTAAAAGCCCTTGGTAATTGGAAGTAAGCCTTAGTAAGGGCATGCACGAATGGCAAGGTTCATTGGTTGTAACGGACTGCCGCATTAACTACAGTAAGCTACTGTGTAGTACTGTCAATTCGGTTAGCCTTGAACTATTTACGAGATACAAGTGAAACACTAGTTATACAAGGGCAACAAAACATTCAACTCTGCTGCAGTACCAAGGAATGCCGCCTGGGGGTCCAAAGTGTAACCATTTTTTTGTAGATATCAAGGCATTGGAATAGGAAATACTTCACAGAGTGGGTGATACAGATGGATTTGATCCATGCATTTCTGGAAGACAGTTATTTTATAGAGTGGCAAGGCCATGTTGATTTCATTATCCAGGCGCGCAGGGAGTTTCGTCCGTTTAAAAAAAATCGACCATACTGTAATTCCTACAAGGCATCTACAAAATGAGCAAATATATGCCCTAAATTGCAATAAAAAAATGGAAAACGATACTTAATATATGACATAGAATGTCAAAATCAATTCCAAAGAAAAATTCGCCACACCATACTCTATGTGTTGCGTCATTTGTTCAACCTTCATGACTATGTAGACTTCATAATCGGCCAAACGTTTTTTGTTTGCACGCTCGCATCAGTTTTGCTGTTCCCAGAGGATGCCATCCATATAATAAAATCAACATGGCCTAAGATACCAAAAGCTATGAGTAAATTATAAATTCCAACTTTGGGCACTATCTCCAGTGTCGCACTGAGAGTTCTTAAACATTTCACGTCTCTCGGTTATCCGTGCCACTGCTATATCTGCCTGCACCACCTGTCCCCAATTAACATCAGTTATACAACATCAGTTATACAACAGCTTGGACCTAGGTGATAACGGAAATGGATCTAACAGACACTATTTTGCATTCTGTACTCTATATGTCATACACGGGTGGAACTTTCAATGAAAAATATTAATTGAAAGATGTATCAAAAAAGGCGACTGAAATTACTTGTAAAATCGTCGTGATTCTTCGGTGAAGGCATCATTGCGATATAACGGTATCTCCTGTGGCGAGGGGTCACCTATTTCGAAACACAGTTGATGATTTATTATATTTCACACCATACCATATGTATGGAATGAAATGTATTGTTATATTTCTAGTTCGTCTTCATTTTTACCTGAATTCTTAGAGCAGGTCTACCTTAATTCTCAAATGAAATGTATTGTTATATTTCTAGTTCGTCTTCATTTTTACCCGAATTCTTAGAGCAGGTCTACCTTAATTCTCAAATGAAATGTATTGTTATATTTCTAGTTCGTCTTCATTTTTACCCGAATTCTTAGAGCAGGTCTACCTTAATTCTCAAAACAGAATTCAGCAACTTGTTTTCTAATAGGCTGAGACAGAGAATGAGGCTTTGCGCTAGCGCGCTGTGAATGATAAAAAGAGATCAACTCTGGACGTTCTGCTTCAGCACCAAGGACAGCCACCAGTGGGCCCAAAATCTGATCATTTTTGGTGCACCAAGACCTACTCGCCTACAAAATCTCATGACAATCCATTCAAAGCTTCTTGACTTTTTGTATTTTACCACAAACATCCAAATAAACGCTGGCAAAACATAACCTTCAAAGAGAAGGTGGTAAAAAAGCTCAGAAAACATTTATTGTATTATCCTGCCACCCTTTTCTCTACTTTCCTACATAGTACAGGAAACAATTTTCCGAGAAGCATTAAACCCCAGTCAGAACCTCTTAGGAAGGTGTCTGACAGACATCGAAACATAAGCAGGTGAGACACAGTACAGGGTATTGTCCCCTGTATTGGTGGCGGCAGTTATATAAGTTGAAAAACTTGAGTGTGCCGACACCACGTCTTGTGATTACATGTTGGAATATAAAAAAAATGTTGGAATAAAGTACAGTACAGGGTGAGTAAGAAGAAAAATCCCTATATCCAGTACACATATACTCTAGAAATAATCCTCGATTAGCAGAGCCTAGACAGTCTAAACGACACAAGATAAGCGCTATAACGTGCTGTGAATGATGAAGACGTTAAAAACATCGCAAGCATTCACAAGCAGCAATTAGCACTGTGTTCCCCATCGCCGCTATCTACCTGAACATATTGATTCCGGTCGTTTGCTGGCTACTTGAACATACGAACTCACGACGTGGTGCGCACAGAGGAAGGAAAGAACGTCAGAACGTCGTAATTCGTGATCGGAAGAAACCTCGTATAACAACTTGTTATACGAGGTTTCTTCCGATCACGAATAATAAACGTCGTAGAATCCAAAGAAGAAAATTTAGAGAATTAATGTAAAATCCAAAGAAGGAAATTTAGAAAATTACGAGGAGGAATGTAACAATGGATCCGATGCATTTTCAAATCAGGATCTAAATATGTCTGGTGATGGCATCTGTTGATGGCATGTGAAACCCCAGCATTAGATATATTTAGATCCTGATTTGAAAATGCATCGGATCCATTGTTACATTCTTCTTCGTAATTTTCTAAATTTCCTTCTTTGGATTTTACATTCTCCAAGTTTTCTTCTTTGGATTCTACATTCTCTAAATTTGCATATGCATCCGATCCATTTTGACATCCTTCTTTGGCTTTAGGGTACAATATATATGCAAGTCGTATCGTTTCTCTGCCATACCATTCTTTGGTATTCTCTCACATCTCATCCTAATTATACCAACTGGCTTCTTGTCAATTTCTTACTTGTAATTAGGTACCGCATCCTCATTTCATTATCAACAAGATTAAATTGGGTAGGTTTAGTCAGGTATATTTATAGAGAATTTCAAAAATTACCAGCACGAATCGTGATCTTTTGATTTCATCATCATTTTTTTTTATTTATAGGTGTACATATGTACTATATATGTAAATACTTGTTTTTTTGTTTGTGTGTGTGTGTGTGTGTACCTTAGTACATGTCATATATTTAGTCTGCATTATATCATTTATATATATTTCCAAACGGTTCTTGTAATCTTTTAACATGTCAGTCCTGTCAGTCTTTGGAAATATTTGGTCACTTCTTCATCATTTAATTACTATCTAAATTCGTGCTTTAAGCTTGTCCTATGTATTATGGATTGTCTCATTTGTTGGTGGCGTCATGAACATAGGTATAACGTGAGTGTGTCGTCACTATGGTTTGTCAATAAATATTTCAATTAAAAAAATCACGGGGTCGAGTTAAGCTAATCTTCACGCCGCCAACATGGCGTCTCACACAAAGGCTAAGTCCGCTATGATAGAAGACCGTGGTTTTGGTTCAGCCATGTGTACTCCGTGATAAACGCCGTCCAATAAAGGGATTTAGCAATTCCGGTAAGGCCATGTTGATTTGATTATATGGATGACATCCGCGCGCGCATGAATTTTCGGCCGTTTCCAAAAAAAAAAAAAGTTTTCAACCATACTGTAAATCGTACAAAACAGTTGCAAAATGAGCAAAAATATACCATATATAAGTTACCAAAAAAATTAATAAAAACTATACCAATGTCGTAGAATGCCAACATCAAACGAAAAAAGACGAAATTGTAAAGAAATGAACTTGAAGACTAGATTATTCGCCAAACCATATTCTGTGCCATTTGCTCAACCCTCATGACCACGTAGATTTCATAATGAAAAGAACTTTTTTTTTTATTCGCACGCGCGCATCAGTTTTGGGGCTCCCGGAGGATGTCATCCATATAATCAAATCAACATGGCCTAACCGATGATCATTTCTGATGATGCATCTGCAAAACGGCTCACGGTGTTCGCTCAACTGTGCGTCCGCGTTAACCACAAAACGCTGTTTGTGATTGAGAATGCATTGGAAATGATATCATGCACATTCGAAGACATGTCAAACTCTACTATTGGATAAATTACGGAGATCTATCCATGGGTAGACTTTGATTTGTCTTTGAATATTGTTTACTTGGATGTCTAACCTTCATAAACGTAATATCACGTATACAAATATATGTTCTTTGATTGCAAAGAAACCCGTTGACATAGTTGTTATTAGAGATAAATAAGTAAAATCAACAGTTTGGTTAATTGACATTTAGGTTTTACGTTTTGATGGTTGCAAAAGACGAATTACATAATTAGGTATAATCCATCCTTGTTTTATTAAATTCACAGGTAAACCGACTGCAACAGGTAGACTGTAGGGAGAATTTGGTGTAATTATTCAAGTAATCAATCCAATACGTCCATTACTTTTAAGTTTACCGAAGGAAACATATTGTTTTTGCTCTGTTTCTTCTTCCCCTTCCTCTCCAAACAAATAAGGTCAATGGCCTGAACCAGACATCCGTCACCATGGTAACATCATGTTGCAATTTATAGAAAGAGGGATTTAAACTCCTGTCACCATATATATGAACGTTAACGTGTTTGAGTGAAAATTAACAGAACAGACGTGCGATGGTGAACATTATGCTTTTGCTTTGAAAATGTAACCTCTCTAGTTGTAGGATCCTTTGTATCAGACTATAGGTTTTGCCATGAGGTAAGGTTGATAAATGTACCAGTGTCGAGCAGGAAAAATGATTCGACCACAGATCGCTCAAGAAGAACATAATCCACTGGTAAGTCAAGGAGATTTGTGCCGGCTTACGTTCTATCCTCTTGGGGCCACTGTGAGGTCTTACAGTATTAGCTATAATTTTACATCTCTGGCCAAGGTTCAAATCACTATAGCCATGTTGATTTGATAATATGGATGACATCCTCTGGGAACCCAAAAACTGATCGAGCGTGCAAAGAAAAAATCGTTTGGCAAAAATAGTTGCCTTCATTATGAAATCTACGTGGTCATGAAGGTTGAACAAATGGCAGAATATGGTATGGTGAATAATAAACTCTTCATTTTCATTTCTTCACATTTTCTTCTTTTCCTTTGGAGTGGATTTTGGTATTCTACGACATTAGTACCGTTATCATTTTTTTTCAATTTACGACATATATTTGCTCATTTTGCAGATTCTTTGAATGATTTACAATAATATGGCCGAGAACGTTTTTCTTGGAAAATTCATGCCCGCGTGGATGTCATCCATATAATCAAATAAACATGGCCTTAAGTTAAGAACGTCGACAGGCCTCCCTGATCATGATTTGTTTTTGTTCCGTCGCAGGTCATGTTCAGAAAAAACCTTCCCGTCGCACTATTTATCTTGTTAAGGTGGTGATGATGGTTACGTTTTGGCAATGTGGAAACTTCGTGCTCTGGCAGCGAAAGGTTTTTCCCCAGAGCAAAACCACTGTCCAACGAAAGCAAACTGTTATAGACTTCTAGTGTCTGTGTCTATTTCCAGGCATGTGGGTCCGCCTTGCTGGCGCTAGTTTGTTCAGCTAGTCTTCAAGATGAAAAATCGTAAGGATTGTTAGTGTAGTTTGTTTGAGCCATTATTTATACGCCTGGCATAGCCTCTTTGGGGCTATTTCAAACACTTCAAGTATGAAATCATAAAAATGACAAAGTGTTCCACGAAATGACAGTGAATGTCAATATAAGATAGATTTCTTCATCCAGAATCTTTTTGTTTTGCCGCTCTGAAATTGTATGGATGACTTTAAAGTCAGTCTAAGCTATGATAATATTGACGTTTTGAGTAGTTGAGCAGCATTATCGGGGCGAGAAAAATAAGATAAAAGCTACGGAACAGGAGGTGCACTTTAAGGAATGAATGATGGCGTCTCTCAGACTACTTTGCAGCTCTTCCAGACGTCTTCTATATAAAAGGTGCCAGTTCTGTTTTGACCCCAATCATATCTTCTGAGTGATTCGCAGCCACTAAACATGTATGCAGCCACTAAGGATGGGGTTTAACGTATTGAAGTCTGCGTATTGGATTAGGCTACTCTGCTTGGGTCGACATAAAACTCGCAAAAATTGAATCATGTTGAATACGAACATTCTTCAAGGCCCCCTAGGTCCTTATTTTGCTTCAATTATGAAATGATGACAAAAAGAAGTGTTAAGAAATGGCAGTAAATTTATGCCAATATCAGATTTTCTCGTCTAGAATTATTATTTTCTTGTTTTGGCGACCTGAAATGTCATTGGATGTCTTTATATTTGCATCAAGTAGTATATGCATACGGTGATCAGTCAAAGCACAATCTATATTTTCCTTCTCTTGAATTTATTAGAAAGTGCTGCTCGGAACAGAACACAGAATACGTTATACTCGCAATAATCATATGTCTTCAATACTATACTTTATATACTGCAATAGTTGTCTATTTGGCAAGCAGTCATCCTAGTTTACAAAATGTACTTACTTAACAAATAGACAAACACATCGACAACTTCTGTACGGAAAAAACTGTAACCCTGTGTTGTTGAAACCTGTTAATGTCGCGCATAAATAATGTACTTCACATCGACTCTCCAAGCAGAGGTTTGGGCTTTCGTGTACTAGTATTTAGGCTTTCGGAGAAAGCCCTGTAAAAGCATAAAAACACACCAAAAATAAGCCAAAGCTCAAACCTCTGCTTGGAGAATACTTTACATAAGCGAGGACAATATATAACGATATAAATGACGAAAATCAAAATTCAAACGTTTTCTATTTGGTAGGTGTTATATAAAGAACTCTGACTGAAGAGTGACACGTGGATTACGTCACATTTTCCCCAATCCTTGGTTCGTCCGAAAGATTGAGTCGCTGGGAAGGCGGGAAAGGTTGTTGCCCTGCTTATATATTGTCTGCAAAACAGGCCGGCGGCGTTTGGTTCCACATGCCTTGTGACCTGGCCTATACATCAAAATTAGTCTGACAGAATGTCGCAGTAACAGATCTTATCAACAATAGGAGCAGCGATGTGTTGTGTGCATGCATGATTTGTTTGATGATTTTTATGACTATGATGATTATTTTATGACTATGATGATTTTTATGATTTTTGAAGGTTATTACGATTATGGTGAGTTTCATTAGGACTGTTTATGGTTATTCTGATTTATGATTATTATCATGTTTTATTGGTATTATTATCTTTTTTATGTTTTTATTGTAATGATTCGAAGATCCATTCTTTGCTCTTTGAAATTGCCATCTTTTTGACAAGGAATGATTGATTCCCTAACAATCATTCTTTTGAACGTCTAATTTTCTTCTCAACCTGGAGTTCCAACTGTAATCCTAAGAAAAAAATGCAAATCTAGTTGAACTACGTGATTGCCCGTATGACATACGGTCCTAATCCATGGGCTACTACAAATGCCAACGGTTAAATCCCGACGCAGTCAAATACTCTACATTCGTTTATTTCTTCTGGGCCTTTAATGGCGATAGAAGGTTTCGCGACGTTTAGAATTTCGCGGTTGCGACAGTATTGTAGTACAGTAGCAACAAAATAGCATTCACGATAGTTAAACCTCCGCGAACATTTCAAGATTTACAGTAAGGTTGTAGTAGTAGCAGCAACAGTAACAGCAGTAGAAGTAGTAATATTGGCAGTAGGTATGTATAAGTAGTAGGAGTAATAGTAATAGTAGTAGTAGTAGTAGTAGTAGTAGTAGTAGTAGTAGTAGTAGTAGTAGTAGGAGTAGTAGGAGTAGTAGTAGTAGTAGTAGTAGAAGTAGTAGTAGTAGTAGAAGTAGAAGTAGAAGTAGAAGTAGTAGTAGTAGGTAGTAGTCAGTAGAAGAATGGTGTATATCTCTAAAACGACATCCCAGTTGCGGCAGTAGGGTCGAATTGTCAGGCTTGTTTACATTATAAGGGAGCACATTGCATTATCACTAGCACTAAGCATTACTAAGCGTAAGTACGCTTTGCCTGCACCCACCACTTACGTGTACCTGCAGACTTAAACGCATCAGTTATTACCAGATGTACAGTAAATGTCACCTGGGTCCGATTTCAAATGTAACCGTATGACGATATTGCGGTTATCAAAACACACGTAACCATGGTTACCGATGGGCAACCTACGTCATTGTGACGTCAGATATTAAGATCACTGGGAAAATGCATGTATTAACAGAATAACCGAGAAATACACCACAATGAATACAAAACAAAAAAAATAAACTATGCTCTAATCTCTGAGAAAATCATACGCACTAATTAACACTAATTAACTACTCTAATTAACAAAAACGAGCATTCTTGTAAGACGTACTGCGCCTGCGCGAAAAGGAAACCCGGATGTTTTGACGGTTTTCTTTTGATGTTTGGTTAAGGTTTTCATATAATTTCCGACACAACGTTTAAAAACTACACACCATTTGAGAACTATAGACCGGATGTCACCCTTAAATACTGTACACGGATATGACATTAAAAGACACCGTTCTGCCGAAGTGCTATGCAGAATACATAAAGGGTTCGCTCAGGTGGAATACGTTACGTGCTACACATTAGACTAGAAAGGCGGCAAAACATCGTATTTGAAATCATATCCGTACACATGTGATATAGATATGGCAAACAAAGGATAATGACTTGATGAAGTGTAGTTTACACAACAAAACAGGCGGCGAAATTGTTTTGACGCGTTTTTGGCAAGTATATTAAACCAAGATGTCTCTGATTGAACGGGTGAATTTTTCTGCTTTGTATTCTGGAGATATTGAGCGGAATGACAACATACATCAGAGGTGGCTGTTGAGTGATCAGTATTCACGGTGTGAATGTATATATAGACATGGCTTCTCCATATCAGTGGTTTGTTTGGTCAAAAACAGTGTCCTAACAATAGCAGCCTTAGGACTGAAATATTACATCAAGTTAAAATCGCATCGTAGTACAACTTAAACAGTAATTTTAGCCGTTAAAATAGAAATTTTAAACATTGTATCAAAATATATTAATATTCAAATATATGAATATTTTTGTATATCATGTAAAGTCATTAAGGCCACACCAAGTAAATTTTATGGATGACGTCCTTTGGAGACCCTAAATCTAATGCGAGAGGGCGAAAAAAAAACAAGAAGGGCCCTAAAAAACAAGATGCCTAGATTAGAAATATACTAAGAGACGACAAATGTTAGGACACAAAATGAATGAGGTGACAGTGTAGCAAGCAAGAAGTCTTTTCTTCTTCATCAAAACAGCAATAAATCAGGTGGAACAGTGGACAGTGAAAAATTTTCTGTTATTGACAGGATGGTCCTGTCAATAGACACTTTCTTCGCGTTGCGGGTTTCATGTCAATCTGACGATTTGCGACACTGTCGTGACTCTTTGGTCATAGTTACAGGAAGCAAAATTTCTTGTTTTTTTTTCTAGGAAGAGGCCAAAATCAATGCGCGCGAGGACGTCATCCATAAAATTTACTTGGTGTGGCCTAATATAAAATATCCTCATCATTTCCGGGTACACTGCATTGATTATTAAGAACACTAAAATATAACTGAAGTCTTTACAGTTCTATGAAAATCCCACGTAGAAAATCCAGCACAACTGACAATGCTACGTGTATAGCAGGCGGATCATGAAAGGTAGAGCATTGTTCACATTTGCCGGATATACACCTGAAGCAAAGATAGATTACACAGAAAAGAAGATAACACATGAACGATACACCAATTGCTTTCATCAGGCCAGCTTACTTAACTGCACGTCGTGCTTAGCTGAGGGTTCAGTGACTTTTATAAAGCATTTAAAATTAGCACTTCTACCTGTTGCACCACTATGTAACGACCGGGCATTGTACTGGGTGAAACCATTTTCTTGAAGGGGTTCTTTGTTGTGTACATATTTTCTTATCAGCAGCCAGGTATGTGTCAAGATGCATGCAGAATTCCTTGCAGAACTAATTGATTGGGACTTGAGTCTGTAACATTTTGGGGGGATTCAGAAATAGGAGGAAACACCAGGGAAATTTGATCCGTTTCTCAAGGTCGTTGCTGTCATATTTATCGCTCTCGCACTTAGCTTACCTGTGTTAAGCCCCGCCCACTGCTGACAGTGTTTACAATGACAGTATCATGTGACGTGGGGCCTGGTTGGCCCCTGCACGCAAGTCTCCACGTCCCTAAGAATCCCACCTCTTTTACCTTCAAAATACGTATATATTGAGACACAGCTTGCAGTAGAGGTTGTATCAGAGAGTGTGGCTCCTCCCCGTTCATGTTTAAGAGGGCTATGCTCTGTCAGCGGATTGGCTGTGCGGCGGCGGCCGGCGCGGTGTACATGTAGGTGTGCTGCTAACGCAGTACAGCGCGCTTGCCTCTCGCACACTCTCGCCAGACCGGGGGAGAACACAGCTCCTAAGTGAGCTGTCACGTCTCGTTTTCCCCGATGGCTGGGACTGCCGCTGTCCGCCCGGGCAGCCTGCTACTCCTCCTGGTGCTGTACACCGCTCCCAAGCCACTAGCAGGTGAGTACAGTACCTGAGCGCCCGGCGGCGTGCTTCTTACAAGGGGGAGGGTGAGCTGTGCAAAGAAAGAGCAACAGGTTGGCGCTCTTCGCGTCTTGAGTTATACCGTGCGTGCGGCGGGGGACACTCTCGGTGTTACAAGATAGTCTGCCGCATGCGAATCAAGTCTCCCCGCCGGTGTAACCTATCATATACCGGCGTGTTGTGTTAACTACATTCACACGTAGCCAGACAGGTTAACGACATGCATGATATAGACTGCACAACTGACCTATTTTACGATAGGGATCTATTGTTACATAGATAGTATGCAAGGATTGAAGCTTTATTGGATGGGTATGACACTTTGAACACACAATTTAACCGCCTCTGCAGTAGCCGAATCGTTAACTTAGAGCTACCGGCAACAGCAATGCAAGCCCAAGCATGAGGTATTCTCACACAAACGTACTGCATGCACAAACATTTGATGCGAGGACAGACCGTTTTATTTGTATCCCATATGTGTTGCGGCGTCAGGACGCATTATGCTGGTCGATAATTTACTGTCTCTTTGTTCTTTCCTCTAACTCTTGAGGACCTGGTGGTCTTCTATACACGTTGAACCTCTTATTTTCTCACCGCGCGTAGCTAGGAGCCACTTACGTAAAGGTCGAATCTCTTTCTAGGGACACAGCAATTTACTTTTGTAGCAATGTACTTTTGATTGGAACATTTTATTAAAATAAAGACAAACATAGATTGTAGCAATGCTCACTTTTTATGTTAGCTTATGGATCATCTAACAACAGAGAATTTTTGAAAATGTTAATGTTTTTGCCATTAAGACTTGTTGCATATTGCTGTCCAGCAGATGGGCTAAATGCACATGTGACCATATGTGGTCTAGAGGATAAAACATAGGGTATAGGACACTGAAATACTAAATACTAACTCTGAATACTAAAACTCCATGCACTAAAACACTACTGTATACTGTTGTTGATCTACTGTTAATCACGGTTTCTTCTCTCTTCTTGAAACACATGGAGACATAACTACATACTTTGTGAACTATATGTTCATTCTTGCATGACATGAGGTATGTGAAAGTGTCCTGCTGTGTTCTGACATTTTCTTGCATCTTTTGTTTAATTGTAATGTCTCGAAGAATAGCGATTGGCGTTTATTTTCATATAGGGTATAACCAAGTAAAGAAACGTGTCTTGTTTTTAACATAGAAATGATCAGAGTGGCACAGATAGGGTTTGTAGTGCACAAGGTTTCTTCCCTCGCTGAGACGAGTTTAATGAAAAATTTTAATGGGTCAAAGATCACGAGACTTATCGCTTGTCTTGAAGTGGACATGTACAACCGCTTGGTGCACGTGAGAGCCCTAAGGCTAAACGGTGCAAAAATTGCTGGTCACGATATGCGTGCTGTGAAAACCCGAGCAAGTACATATAAGAGGCCGCTTACGATTCGTCCTATGTAGGTCGTCTGGCGATTTTAATATCGTAGGATTTTGACTGTGGACAAGGATCTAACTACCATTAACTATCTCAGATCGTCGTTGGCTGGGTCTGTCATAGCCTGGTTGTAAAATATTCTTCGACATTGAAATCGTACGGCGGTAAAGCTTTAAAAACAATGTTTATAGTTAGATGTTCAAGGGTTAGGTGTAAGAAGTCGTTCGGTGTGATGTAGTCATCTGCCGCCGCGCCGCGTACCTGCGAAGCTGGTGTGTTACGCCGAAGGGCGGTTATACCGGCTATACAGATACAGATACAGACGGCTTACGCCAAATGTGATTGCACCGTATAAGTAGCGAAGTAAAACTATATTCACCATGCTATAAGATATTCTTGTATCTGTACATAGCTCTAGAACTTTTGTTTAACGATAATGTGTGATTTTTTATCCATCTAATCGTGTCACAGATAAATGCCGACTCAACTACAGACTCCTCTAGTAAACTGACGAAAATTCTAATAGTGGATGCTACTAGCTTGAACTGAAATCTGACAGTTTTCAAAATCTATCCTGTTGCTTGAGCAACTGTTTTGTTGTGTATTAGTATTACCAGGATGGTTAACATTTACATTGTTTATGTGTTAAAGTGCTTTTTAAATGCTGCGGTCATGATTGTAACAAATGCAGGAGACACAAACATGCGATGATAGTAGCGCTCTAGGTAGTATATAGTATATATGGACAGAGGATTACAACAACAAGACCTTCCAGCTGCAATGGAAGATCGTACTGTGTGGCGTCGTGTCGTGCAGGAGCTTGCCCCGTCCCCCAGCCAGGGTGTCGACAGATGATGATGATGATATAGTATATAGTATATAGTATATAGTATATAGCCTATCATTGCTGATTCCATCTTCGTACATTGCTCTACAATCATATGCAGATCTCTTAAAATATCATGGATTCAGTAAACCGGCACGCGTGATTACAAGGAATAAGCTAAGGGTCTAGTTAGTACAATCCCAAACAAGCCGTCAGGGGCCCCAAAATCTAATTATTTCGAGTTTACATCAAGGCCTTATGACTAACCAGATATCAGGACAATCCATCAAAGCCTTCTCGAGTTATCGTGTTCACACACACACACACACACACACACACACTAGACACTAGACACAGAGGGAGGGAGGGGGCGAACACCACCAAAAACATCGGGACGGTGGATATTCATGTCACCCTTGCCCGTAAGAATCCTAAAGATAGCTCTAGCTTATTTTTTGTCTGAAGCCCACACACTGCAAATGACCTATTACACCTCTACCAGCTTCAGAATAAGCGAAAGCCAGAACCTAGCGTCTGATTCTACACCTAACGATTCAACCTATAACGCTCCGGGATGATAGATTGAGGCGCCTTTTGTCTATGCCGGCGTATTTCTTGGAAGACTTGTCATAGATATCTCGACTCTCAAGGTCGAACGCTTTCTACAAATCATAGACATTGGAATTAACTACAGAATCCTTAACTTTGTCTGTTTGAATCATTCTTTATTCATATGAGAAGCTTAAATCGACCTACAGGCCATTTTTCATTGAGGTCATGAGGGGAGAGGGAAGGCTCAAACAAAATATATAAAAAAGAAAAGTTTTATTGAAAGTTTAGAACCACACTCTCTAGTCTTTTCATCTACACATCTTGCAGTAAAAACAGTTACACCCAAAATCAAAAGCCTGTAGGGCACTGACATAAGCTGAGGTACAATTTTGAGTGTGCATTCTAACCGGCGATATCTCGAGCTCTCTAGATCTCTAGACATATCAACTAGAAAACACACACACACACAAAGAAAGTTTGACTTGAACTGGCGGTGACCCGTAGTTTTGCCCAGACATAACTTTTCGAACTTGCAGCACTCAGGCGAGGACGCTCCGATAGATAACGGCACGCAATTTCCGGACAAAGGGCAGACATGAGAGAGAGACTGCAGGCTACGAGACAGCTCGCTTATCTCGGAAAACATTGTGTGCAAACACCTGGCACTACTGCGGGCCATAACAACGTTAACCCAGAATATAGTATCACACACCATCACGTTCGTTCTTAGGATACTTTTCCACTGGATGCAGACGTCGACCGTTGGGCGACTAAAATTGGATTTCTCTGACTCTTGATTTTTCATAACTTGAATATGATACACGCTGCAAAGGATTAAAACACAGCAACGCACACAAAAATATTTACAAAATTCGTTCTATATGTGACGAAATTGGTTGAATGGTCTGTCAATATTTGGTCGCGGCCTCAGTGGAAATGGGGTGTTATTATTCCTTGTCACTGAGATTGTTGAGCAACTAGCTATTTTTGGATTAGTACGATCTATGACTTGAGAAATTTTTTATTTGCAAAATCATGCCCGGAGGCTTTGTTGCTTTTACAGAGTCAAAGATAGATTCAAAGATATTATCAAAGATATTATCCATGATGTTAGTATCCTAGTACGATTTTAAGACGCAAAAAAACACCCAAAGCTTACAAAATTCACTTCTTTATCAATGAAATTTGTTTGGTCGCTGAATCGTTGCCCAACAGTCGCTGCCAAAATGGCTAGAAGACCTAAGTAACGACCAGTATAGAGAATGGCATCCCGAGGGTACGTTGTCCATTATGTCAATGTGTGCCCTCGGCAGCTCGTTCTGTTTCTTGCCCCTCGCTAGCCTAATGTCTAGAAATAATGTGGAGCGATGTTACGACCACTTTGTCACAGAGTACGTGCGGGTATCTCGTTACCAACAATCTCCCGTGCCATCTGTTAAAGCCCCCTAACATCGCCACTTATCGTCCTTCTGCCATACGCATTTTCTTCCACACAGACATCTAAAGCCTGCTAAAGGCCAGCGCGATATTTTCCCCTCTCCCTGTAGGCAGCAGACCAATCAAAAGCGTTAACAGTGTTTCATATTCAGAAAAATGCTTACACAACCGATCCGCATGTTTTTGGAAGACATTCAGCTCCAGGCGCGTGGCTAGAAGCCGAACACTTTAAGCATTTCTTTTTGATCTTTCCCAGACTCATTTTGCCCTGAATGTGCAGGTAGTTGCATCACAATGTTTGAATGCTGAAGAGTTCAATTGTTTACATGTCCACTTTAAGATGTGGATCTGTGATACGTTCGTATAAATATTCTTCACATTACATCAAGGACTTAAAAATAATGTTGAAGACCTTACATTAGTTCATTAAGTATCAGGAGCCACTGTACGTAGAAAACAAGATAAAATGTTTCATGTCATACATTTTTTTATTGATTTTACCAGTAGATCACACTCCCAAGTTTTTTTTTTTCAGGTGTCCTTACATACAGCATTATAGAACAAGAAACGGTAATTAAGCTGGAAATATGTTTCAAAGAAAGAAAAAGAATGCAGGAAATATCTAGTCTATATTTCTGTATATAGAACAAGACACGGTAGTTAAGCTGGATATATATATGTTTCAAATAAAAGAATGCAGCAAATATATGTTTCAAATAAAAGAATGCAGGAAATATATATGTTTCAAATAAAAGAATGCAGGAAATATCTATTCTATATTTCTACCGCGACCGACGAATAATACATCAATAGAAACGCAGACACAACAAAATCTTTCACTAACTATAGTGAAGAAAGAGATTTCAATTGTTGTGCCATAAAAGTGGTATGTTATGCTACATTAATTGTTTTCAGATTTGCCGCTAATGAAGTTCAGAAAACCGTTGAAAAGATGCAGGAAAAACGGGGTGTTTTGATACAGTGACTCTATGCCCGGGCACGCGTGCAGTAGTAGTCCAATACACCATGTTTAAAATAATAAACGCTCAATTTCATGTCTTGCTCTGTTATCCCTCATTGAGGCATCCAATGTGATTTCATGGCAGCAAAACTGGAAATATTCTGACTAAGGCAATCGTTGTGATCAATACTGACATATACTGTTTCACATTGGCACATTCTAATCAGCATTTCATACTTTGGGTATTTAAAACTGAAAAAAAAAGCCCCAAGATGAGTCCTTTATTTTCTGGGTGGTACCCTAAAAATCAGCCAAGGGCCCTTCCAGTAACCATTTTCCGTCAGAATTTTGAAAATTTTTGCTCCATGAGGGTACATACACTGGGATATACTATGACTTCAACTCAGTATGTAGATAAGTGACTAGAATATTGGCTTTGAAAAATCGGGTTTTCAAGCACTAAAAAACTGTACTGGATGCCTTTAAACTTAACATCTTCAATGATCATATGCCTTATGTTCCTAGGTTTTAAAAAGACGAAGGTCAAGGTCTCTTGCCGGCCCCCTAGCAGCTTTCCTCGGTACCGTAGCGGAAGGTCCTGTGTGATATGCTAGCTACATATATGGTCTTGTCTCATTTGTTCTAACGACATAGGGGAGCTCGGGTGCAGCCTTTACTTTAATAGAATTGCCCTCCGCAGACAACATGATATTCTGCGATATTATCACATTTCGTCTACAGTCGGTATTTGCTTTCAGTCGAAATTTGCTTGTAATCACTGTACATGTATTTATGATGTCTCTGACCTTTAACGTTTTGTGGCTAGTGTAGTGTAGTGTAGTGTAGTTGTTATATTGTAGTGCTGTATATATTGTAGTTACTAAAGTAATTACTGTGTAGTTGTTATATTGCAGTAGCCTGGGTGCCATCCGAATTTGTAACGGCTAGGGACCGATTTTTTCGGGGTAGCCGTTACAAATTCGGATGGCACCCAGGCTAATATTGCAGTGTTGTATATGTTGTAGTTGTTTAGTAATGCATGACGGTGAAATTGTTATGTTATATTTATTATGATGTAATTTTAGTGCACAGGACTCCAGACGAGTAGTAAGGAACTGTTTTTTTTTACTGAGTTCCTGATAAACATAAACATAAACATAGGCTAAATAAGCATTGTGTAGATAGAAACAAATATTGTCATTTTCTTCCGTCGTCTTTTAGCTGCTGTCGAAGTGTAGATAATTTAGACAGTTTTCTTGGTTTTAGATACGGTAGTGACATTTAATACGTTGCACTTATAGTGGCCTAATTATGTGGAATTAAGGACTAACACCTGCGGCTGCACTTCTTTAGAATGAACTGTCTGCATTCATGACACGACCTGGAGAAAACGAGCACATGTGACAAACGTCACGATATCCGGGGTTTCAAATATCAGAGTCATCAACCAAGAATTGACGTGTGTGTAACTCGTTGCCACCAAGCACAGTTGGGGGCGTCCGAATTGTAACGGCTACCCCCCAAAAAAATCTTACAAATCGGATGGCACCCAGGCCACAGTTGGGGCATCATCGCTAGAAAGCTTTAAACAACTCCTACAATTAAATGTGCAAAGATTGTGTGTAACAAGTCGTTCGGTGTGATATAGCTAACTGCCGCGCGCTGCACCGCGTGCCTGCGAAACTGGTGTGTTACGCCTAAGGGCGGTTATACCGGATATTTCACGGTTTTAGTCGGATGTTTGGTCACAATGTTGCATCATAATTAAACCTGTTACAGACGATATCTTAATTTTGTTTGAAAAATGTCCTTTTCAGAGGCTAATGTGGGCTAATGTAGAGCTTGTAGCCTTTTTCCTTACTCACAGAGTTTCTACTTCATATTCTTCTTGCTAGTCCTCAGTAGATCTGTTATTCCAACATGATGACAACACATGATGAGGGCACACTCAAGTTTTTTCAACTTACTAGTATTTATGCCGCCACCAACAGAGAGGACAATACAGTACTCATAGTCACCTGAGTGAAGAGTGGAAAGTTGTGTGAAGTTCCTTTCCCAAAGGCACAAGATCGGCGGCATGGCAGGGTTCAAACCCGGGACCTCTTGGTTAATTCTGAGACGAACACTCTACTGTTACGCCACACGACCCCCACAGTAGATCTAAATTGTAGGGCACAAGATCGGCATGGCAGGGTTCCAACCCGGGACCTCTTGGTTAATTCTGAGACGAACACTCTACTGTTTCGCCACACGACCCCCACAGTAGATCTACATTGTCGGAATCCCTGACTTCCTCACGCCCTGGAAGCCGCTTCTTAGATCAACAGTACCCACCCAGGAAGTTAGACGAAATCTTGTCCCTTGAGGCCGCGGCTTGTGGAAACCAAGGAAACAGACGTGACGTCCGATGAAGTTTGGAAGCTAGCTTACCGTCACCCGGGCTACCTTAATCCAAACCTACGTGGGGCCGTGGCGTAACGGAAGAGTGTCCGACTCGGAACCAGGAGGTCCCGGGTTCGAACCCTGCCATGTCACCGATCTTGTGCCCTTGGGAAAAGCACTTTACACGGCAGCTAGCTTTATTACACCGAACGACTTGTCATACTCAATCTATGCACATCTAATTGCAGGAATTGTTTAAAGCTTTCTAGTGATGATGCATTTTCCTTTCAGCTCTTTCCATGCAGTGTCTTAAAAAGACAAAAATTAATGACTAGACACCGCACAGACATGCAGTAGATTCTAATCAAAGTCTCTATCTCGGCGTCGGCTTAAAAACCTTATATTAAAACTTCCTACTTTCAAACACAGCAATAACTAAGCTTACATAACACTTCTTCAATCCTCTATTTACCGATCCTTCTTAATTGCAACGTTGTAAGATGAATTA
>NW_017804032.1:421378-438635 GCF_001625305.1 Branchiostoma belcheri | reverse complement strand
TAATGAAATGTACACGCTGTCTCATAATTGGACACAGTATGAGTGTGGACCGTTATAGTTTGAGCTTTTTCATTAGAGCGTTCTTATTTTTCCAAATCCTCAGGGCTATTAGGTATAGGTTTCATTAATTTGCAGACCGATGCATCTTTCCAGTGGAGTCAATATTTCTTGGTTTTAAGGGTAAAAAAAAAACACGGGTGCTTTGAACTGAAAAGAGTCGATATATCTCCTTAGATTTAGGCCAGAGTAATTACTGGGCTTTACTCACGACTGTGTGCAATTGGTATTGACAGACCACTACACAATTCTAGCGTTGCGTGACCTATTTGAGATCGGGCAGCTTGGAAACTTTCATTGGCCCATTAGTTTCTTCCTAGGTTTCCCAGATACTTTTGTATGCTGGGGGACGCGGGGCACTATGGGTAACGTAGAGAGCAAGCATGGTCATTGCCATGGCAACGCTTATGCGGCGCATGCGCACTATGTCCGACCCGTCGCCATGGTAATGTTTTCGCCCCTAGCGTTACCCAAAGTGCTATGCGTCTCCCAGCATGCAGCGGGACTTATGTAAAGGTCTAATAGAAAAACATAGGTCATAGTAGTGTATGTAGGTGAAAAGGTCAAAAGAAATGACCTGTGGACTTTGAACACAATACCTGTTCAACTACAGATGTCACTGACGAAAAGTAGCTAGTGAAAATGCTATTTGAAACGTCTGACAATTTTAAAAAATTCCATTGTGTATAACAATGCATGGATATAGGGATTAACTATTGGCTTAACTGAATTCAAACTATTCATTCATTCAACTATTCAACTAATCCTTTAGGAAATCCCGAGATCTCTAGCCTGGGGTACCTACTTTCCGTGAAATTCTAGAAGCTATACTGTATACAGGCTAGTAGTAAATGACTACTAGTATTTGCGCCCACAGTGCACCAGCTGTTATTGCCTACACTTAAGACGATTTCTTAAAGATTTGGAAATGGATATCCTTAAATGTCTAGAACTATCTCTCTAGTAGAAGCATGAATATTAATAAAAACAAAGGTACACAGCTCCTGTTTATTTTACTGCAGAGAGTCTTGTTTGTTGAAAAGAGCTACCCAATGGTGACATTTCAGTACATAGGTGCGACCTTTCGTAGTGTGACCTTTCATCCTACCACGCAAGTATGCAAATAAATGCCCTTTTATGATCGACATGACCTACATTATCATTGCTTCAACCCCATTTCAAGTTTCTGAAATTGTGCTAATATATTTATGTAATTTCCTCCCAGTGTGTTTATTTTTCCCAGCTAGCATTTAAGTACGAGTTTATTACACTATGCGAATAATGATAACTTGTCTCTACTACACTCCATTTACAGTATACTGTCCAGCTTATACTGTCAACAAACAAATCAACAAGTGTCCGTAGGATACAAGTACACTCGTCCGTGTCTCGTAATTATGGTGTTTGCGGAGCAGTTTGATAACTACCGACATGCCAAATTTCAGCCTAATCAATAAAAAGGATTTTGATTTATTTTTGACCTGTTCCGCAATTCTATGGAGATTTGGTTTGTTTTCTGAAATATTAATTAGATGGCCTATAAAAACCTCTACAGTGTAAAAAGAAACAACGGGCATCATCTCAGGCATACTAGCAGACGGTATACCAAACTACGTACAAATGTAGCAAAGGGATCGTAAGATACAGCTGCGAACATACGGACAAAACTAACCACAGTCCTCCAAACGGCACCGAAATATAACCTCGGCGAGGTAAGAAAAGGATTTAAGGATTTGTTACAACTGGTGAAATACTCACAACCAAGGTCAGACAACATGACTCTGGAACTCCCTACCAGTAAGTGCCATAATCTCCCCATGTTGACAGCTTCGCGGACCAGGCATTGTTTTTATCGGTTATCCAAGTCACGGGGAAAATGTAAATATCCCCTGGTGCGGTTACCTCAAATGACCGGACTCTCTCAAACACGAACTTTCGCCACACTTCCCGTGTAGTTAGGGCCTCTCCGCTTCATGACTGGTTGGGGGAGGGGGCACAGTATTAAGTTCATTCTCTAGTTTGGTCGACACACACAGCTACAAACACAAATGAATATCTAAACACTAAACGCATGCAAACACACATTCAAACTAAAGCTCACATTTACACTTACACAAACATATACGTATACGCACAGATATACACATAAATACATATGCGCACGCACGCGCGCGCACACACACACACACACACACACATACACATACACATACACATACACATACACATACACATACACATACACATACACATACACATACACATACACATACACAAATACACACATACAATCTCAAATTCACACACAAACACACGTTCATATGTACACACACATAATTAGATATACACATATACATACACATACGACCAATTAGTTGAACGGGCCACTAGGAGCAAGATTATACATATACATGTAGCCAGGCTACTCATGAGCAGGTCACGTCATGTTAAGCAGCACTGTTGACCGACCTAACATGGCGGCCCTTGTCGGGCCAATATTGACTGAACAGTGCATCTCTAATGACCCGCCTGCGGTCATGTGTAAGCATCTAAGGTCACCACTGTTGTACAGGTGCGTAGGTTTGGTTGTTCAGAGAACGGTAAAAGTCGAGATGAAAGACATGTACAGTATCAAAGGTTGCCATGTTCATAATGCAATTACTCGTAGCTTTTTGCTTTTTCCGTCTACCCTTCTCTACTTACCTGTATCTACATGTATGTATGCGAGCAACGATGAATAAAGCAAATAAAATTCACAATAACTCTAGATACCTCAGTAAGATATGAACTACATTATTTGTTCTTAATGAATCTACTGGCACAGCTCTTCCCTATTTTCTACCATATCAGTAACAGAAGTGAGGATTATCTGTAAGAACTTCGAGATATGCGTAATATATTCAGACAATTAACTCAGCGCCTGTGTGACTTCTTCAGCGTAGGGACTAGATGAAATAGTCATCAGGGAAAGATATTTTTAGCAGACTTTCTGTCGCCTGTGGAGCAACATTTACTCAATCATTTCTTATCAGAACGCCTTTTAGCATTTTGGCGATTTTAATGATTCTTCCGTTCTGTTTGACGCTGTTCATGAACTGTGTAAGCAATGTTTATACTTACTAATAGGTAGATAGACGAAATCATATTGATGAGCTTTATTATAGAAACTTTATTGCATGTTAATTCCCCAGGGGGATAAATGCATGGATGTACAATGTACTAGAGAGTACTACAACAATAGTAATAAAGAAAGGCTAACATCAGGTCTAAGGTATACAATGCTAAAAAAAAAGAAATATATATATAAAGTGGTATAGATCTAAGTTCTATTGGCTTCTTCTCTCTTTTTGAAACATTTTGAAATATACTTACATACTTCATTGATGACGTCTATATTTGTACATGATATGATATATTTAAAAGTGTCTTCCTTTGATAATGTTTTACATTTTTTTGTCGAGCTTAATTGAATTGAACAGTGATTTACGTTCGTTATCATATAATATACAGTCAAGCATAAAATGCGATTCATCTTCAATACAAGAATTATAATAATTACAGAATTTGCATAGTCATGTATTTGTCTGGGTAGAGACTCCGACCACGTGGACATGATACAATCACCGATTCTACCGATAGAGATCCCTACAGAAGTCTTTCGTGTACACAAGCTTGGATCAGAATGCTGTTAATGTCTCAGGGTGGTTTGCCATCAACAAAACCGATATTTCAAGGCAAGCATATACGAGTAACCTTTGGATAAATTGCCTCAAAGTCGTTAAATAAACATCTATAGTGACACAAATGAAGTTGAAACGTTGTGACTGTCGTTCAAGCAAATATTGTTTGTAACAATTAATTGACAAGGAGGAATTAAAAACTAATAAGTAAGTAAATGGCATTGATCAATTTTCAACGTAGATATCACAATAATACCAAATGTATATGGTTTTGCCTCACTTTTATACATGACATATTGAATTACTACTACATTGATGGATATAGAACATGAAAGCGGCATAGAAAAATCAGTCTGTCTACGCGGTAATTGGTGACTGCATTAATAATTGTCTTTCCTTCACTATTAGACAACCTTTCATCACAAATTTCTCTCCTCTGAGGTGTATAACAGGCTATGAAACCAATTAAATGTCCCCTGTGTTTTAGTTTAGTCTAGGTGGGGAAAATGCAGTAAATTATCATTTATAACATTTGGATAAATTGCCTCAAAGTCGTTAAAGAAATATCAAAAGACTTGGGCTTGCCATGGCTGACTTTGTTCATCTGCTCGAGTGAAGAAAGTTGATGAATCCTTTTATGGTCATCGGGGCAATGAGAGATTACAAGCGCAGAGGTGATAGAAGTTTATGAAAAAGCCTTGAAAGCTGTTTTGCTGGCTGTGCATCCATCCTAGGATGGTTATCTCTCGGATTATTTATTCAGTGACTGTATGCATGTACGTATACGCCAAAAAGCAGTTACTCAAGCAACTGGATATGATTTTTGGAAACCACTACCTTTCGTCGTTTCCAAAAATCATATCAAGTTGCTTGAGTAACTGCTTTTTGGCGTATCGTATTACCTGGATGTCTAACCTTCATCGACGTACAATGTACGTAGCGTATATGTGGACGTGTGTGTATGTGTATATGTATGTATGTACGGGTTTAGGTGTATATGTGTTTGAGTGTGTGCCTATGTGTATTTATGTTCGAGCTTTAGTTCGACATAGGTTCGGGCATTATACCAAACGCTCTAAGGCGATGTAATTCATTATGACAGCCAGGGTCCAATTATCTAGCTACCTCACGACCAGCAAGCCCTCGATGAAACATCGGCATAAAGTTTAGAATCTAGCGCACAATACATCACCCTCCTGTCTCAACTTCAAACATTTTCTGTATCCACATCACGACACAAGAGAAATTCAAGCAACATAATAGAGCGAAACCCACATCAATCAGAAAGCGTAGAGTGTGTTGAAGTCTAATATGACATGACAAAAATAGACTGTGTTCCATTCAAGGGCTTTTCGGAGAACTGTACTGTGCAACGGAGAACATCATTCCAAATTTGTTATCAGGAAGGCCATTCTCTGGCATCTGTTGCTTTCGACCTCGAGCATCTTTCAACTACCCTAAGTTTTTGGAGGGGGAGGGCCGGGGGCGAACGAAAATTGATGCACGCGTGGTGCCATCCATATAATAAAGTCAGTGTGGCCTTATCAGTCAGCTTTAGCCGAACAGACGTCGCTGTGAAACGTGCCATTTTTTAAGGTCTGGTATGCAAAGAAGATGAAATGCTTTCAGATATCTTTATTATCTCTATTATGTAAAGACAGGAAATACGAGGTTTTTTTTTCTTGGCATGGGGTAGATGCAAAGGCCAAGAAGCCTTTCTCACTGTATTATGAAAGACTTAAAAGACATAGAAAAGTCTTGAACGTTCTTCTGATGGATTTTATATATACACAGGAAAATGGCGGGGGTGAGCATTAAAAGATGAACACTATCACGTTTTGGATTGAAAGAAAAAAGTTATCTCTCAACATAAAACTAACGTTTCAAAGTCTAATGTGGCGTTATGTCTACAAACATATGCTTGGACGTTTGTGAAATTTGGTATCTCGGCGGATCTCAGAAAGGTCTCAGAAAAGGTTATCTCATTCCCTGTCTTTAATTTCGTGCTAGGTGCATGTCTTGTGGCTCTTGGGAGCCCAGTGGGAAAGTGCATAGACATAATCAACAAGAAATTCACTATTATTAATGAATAAATCAGGAAATTCAAAACAACTGTGAAAAGTTGTTATAATGACAAACAAGGGGGGAAGCTGGTCGTTTTTAAAATGTATCCAGTTTCTAGAGTAACCATTTTCATGTGCCTGGATGTCTAACCTTCATCGACGTGACTCCGAGTATTACACGGAGGTATGAGATCTTGGATTTCTAGATCTTATGTTTTATATGATTTCCAGCTGCGGAGCCGGAGCCAGCAGCGATCCGTGAAGCCAGGGAGATCCACCCGCCCTCAGACGTGACGTGGACGTCAACAGACATGAACCACTCGCTAACATGGCGGCCCGCAGAGGATGCCGGGACGGGAACCACCTACACTGTGGAGTGCAGACTGTAAGGGATAGACCATGATGCATTTGGGGAGGGTCGGGTTATGTTCGTGAAAAAGGAATATGAAGAGAAAACAATGTTTAATTTTTCTTTAGGGGATTCACGGAGCTGTAATCCTAGTACTAAGCATAGTTTCAGAGCCGCAGGGGATTGTGGGCAAGGTCAAGGTGCATCTGAAGTTGATAAACGTCGACGTAGAAAATTGCAATCATATCCAAACATGAAATTGTTTACAATTGAGGGAACTTAATAATGTTGAACCATAATCACTCGCGATTGCACATGTTAGCACACTTGAAACTGTGCGGCGGCGTATACATGTACACGCGAATTTTGAATAGACAATTCAGTGACATTGAGGCCCAGTGCTACAGCAATAAAAGTGCCTCTCTGAGGTGGTTATGTTTCATTATATTAGACTTAGAATTGGATCATGTCCGAACGTTCAATGCAGATGCAACTGGTAGGATAAAACTTGACAACCAACCAATCTTTATCATTCATTTATTCAGACAGTTCACAAAATTGTTGCCCACGAGACTACTAATTTGTATGTGTACCGTAATGTTATAAACAATTCATTAATAATCTTAATATAAAACGTCATCATACCAATATGTTTATATTTCATAGACACATTTCATTTCTATTGACGTCATAGGTACGGAAATACCACGCGTCCTACGAAACTCGATTATTCTGTGCTCTGTTGCACTCTAACGTTATTTAAGATCGCCTATCTAATTATCGCTGTGCCCTCTTATAAGAAATCACATGTGATTTATATTTCTATTGTACTACAGAGGTTTTTATGGCTTCACCACAAAGTGGTGAAGACATATTGTGTTCCCTCATGTTTCTTCTTCTTCTCCTGCCATTTCTTTAAATGGATTCATCTCTGCCATTTTCCGGCCAAATAACACGAAATTTGGCATGAAGGTAGAGTGGGCAAATACCCCGACGGGTTTTTTTCATTTTTTTGAAAAATTGTTTTATTTGGGTTTTTTGGCCATTTTCAGGCAAAAAATATACATTTTGAGATCTGGTGCCCTAATATTAAATCCGAATGACCTGAAATTTGGTATGGGAATACCTTGGACACATGTCCAAAGAATGCCATTCACGCTTTTGACATACACCACTTTAAAATTGTGTAAAATAAGGCTTTTTGGCTATTTTCGGACCCAAAATGTACATTTTTGGCTCCTGTGCCCTAATATTAAATCCGAATGACCTGAAATTTGGTATGGGAATACCTTGGACACATGTCCAAAGAATGCCATTCACGATTTTGACATACACCACTTTAAAGTTATGTAAAATAGGGCTTTTTGGCTATTTCCGGCATTGGAAGGTTCCATTTCTGCATGGGGGTGTAGACTATTGGCAGCCATCGTAGGATAGATCCATTTTCGGTATGGGGGGTAGGGTGAAGCCATCTGCTGCATTTGCTCTCAAGCCAATGTCGGCCTTTCTAGTTGTTACATGATTTATGATTTATGATAAAATATGACAAACACACTCAAACTCGTAGCTCATGTTAATGTCCTCCTTAAACAAAGAATATTACAAAAGTACAATGAATCAGACAAACGAAGCACAGGAGTAACGAAGTAATGTAAGATAAACTAAATAGTAAGAAAATCGTATGAAATGAAAAATGACATTTACATACAGGTAAATTGTAATCATTTCTCCAAGCAGGTATCACAGAATTGTTGTGATCTTAAAATTTTAACACCGCGAAAATGTCTTTTTTTTCTTATATCGCAAAAATAAATGAATTTACAGTACTGTACAATCTTGTTGTGTTGCCCTTTGACCTAGGGGGTCAAGGTCATGGGAGTCCGTCGTTGGTTGTGAGAACATCACTGCGCATGTCTGTTTGATGAACCAAGCCACGGACTTCATGGGAGGGTGGACGGCCCGCGTCAGTGCGCATGACCAAGAACAGTCGTCCGACTGGGCCGTCAGTCAAGAATTCAGACCGGCGAAAGACTGTGAGTATTTTCTTTGTTTGTTTACTTTATTCTCCATTAGGCCACAGCAAGGTATAGCAAAAAAACAAGGCGGGACAAAAAACAAGATTTCTATATTTTCAAATTTTGAGACCATAAACCTTGTGAAACAATTTTTTTTGTTATTCAGCGGCAACATCACATAGAAAGGAATGAAATACAACACTGCAACAAAGTAAATGTAAAACATTAAATTAGAGCCTTTTCTTGTCTCCTCTCTTCAGATTTATCTGTCAACCAAGTTCCAGAATGGCAACAGACATATTTGCCTATTTTCGGCATGTTGACCACTGTCAGAGGGCAACAAAATTTCTTCTTTTTTTCCAAAATAAATTTTCCAAAACAAAATTTCTTCTTTTTGTTCAAATTTGACATCAGCGCGCGCATTGATTTTTTAAAATTAATGCGAGCGCTGATGTCATTCATAAACATTACTTGATGTGGCCTTAGTAAGTACAATGTATACTACACTAGTCTTCCTGGAGTCATAAAAGGTGTATATTGTAAATCCTTGTCTTTTTTTACCTCACGATACGGAAATACTGCTTTGTGTGGATAAGAGCTGTTATTTCAATCTTTTCTGGCGCAGATGCTATTATATCAGATTGCTACAAACTACCCAAAAAAGGCACTCCTAGTATTATTTCTTACACGGTCAGGGTCGAACAAAAGCTATTAATGGAAAAGCTTAATCAAGTTTTGCACATTCAGATTTCTTTCCCGTCAAACTGTAACTTGAGCACGCAGGTTTTTTTAGCGCTGTTGCTATGGCAGGAAGCATACGTGGGAAGATCAGCTACTGGAGAAATCCGATAATTCCTTTAAAAGGCGCTCCTCCTTGCAAGGAGACTACGGCACAAGGCTAGCTGAACCCAAACACCACCTGTGCACTAGCAATAAGCTTTACCATATATAGAAATGCGGTGGATATATCACAATGTTCGCTTGCAACGATCAGTTACACGTAGAATGCCTTGACTTTTTTGTTCAAAAGAATTTGATACATTTCATTCTATAGATAGATTCAGTTGCTTTGTTTTTTCAAGTAGATAACCCTTACGGTGTGCAAAAAAAGGTCAATGTATTAGAGAATGTTTAGATTTTTTTGAAAACTGTAGTGTGAAGGGTACTAGTGGTTACAGCCCATATGGGAAATACTCAATGTACTTGAAATTACTAAATTAAACGTAAAACTCGTAGTATTTACATTGCGTATCTAACTGATGTAGTTGACATAACGTAAGTCTGTATAGATTTGCTGTATTAACAAGGTTCTCTACAATGGCCGCACATTTGGATATTTGGAAGATAGCTTGAGGTTGGGACAGCAAAGGTCAAGGTCAATTATATGACGTATCTAGCGGCTATGCACGGTACTGCAGCGATGTACATAGGTATGATATCTCACACCCAGTGCTCAGGAAAGTCAGGCACTGGTTTTCCAGTGCGGCATTGTTCCAGTGCCGATCTGTAGTGTTCCAATGCTGAGAAAGGAGTGTGTTACTTTTGTATACTAGTATTGGCCACTCTATGCTACCGAAAACACTACTCTCCAAGCAGAGGTTTGGGTTATTTTTGGCGTGTTTTTAGGCTTTTTATCGGGGTTTCTTTTTTGCAATTTAATTTTTTTCACCCAACCCCAGTCCAGTGCAAAAAAGAAACCCCGATAAAAAAAGCGTAAAAACACGCCAAAAATAACCCAAAACCCAAACCTCTGCTTGGAGAGTACAAAAACAAACACAACCTTCTTGGCGAAGGTAATAACAAGTACACATCTCCGTCCGTCCACAGCGAACCTCTCCACCCCGCATCTGGGTCTGGGCAACATGGAGGTCGGCGTGGACGAGATCACCGTGACGTTCAAATTACCCATCACCCCCTTCGACCCGGAAGGCCATCCCTGGCATTACTACAACGCTATGTACTCACTGACCTGGTGGAAGAAAGGCGACAACTACACGGTAACTGTCATGGACGTTCATCTGTGTTGGTAGTAATCATAGTAGAATGTAAAACTTTATTTCATCACACAGGTTAAACAGAGATCAAATTTTCAGCGACCACTGTCGCCTTCATCAGGATAATTAATCACCAATCACTTCAAAACGTAATCTCGCGAGAGTTACGGTTACAGACACGTGACCTTATACAGTTACACGGTAACTGTATTGTATTGTATAGAACATCTACAGTAGACACTGACTTTTGCATCAACGATTTGTCAGTGAATATTACCCCTATAACAACCGGTTAGTCCTCGTAAGAGTCCACACGATCGGCGGGGCAAATTTCCGTCTTGCAAACGGCCGTCGCCTTTCAGAACGGCCGTCGTCTTTCGATGCCATATCGCTGACTGGTCCTTGTCATTTCTGAGCGTATAATACTTTTTTGAGGTTCAAAAACGTAATATGTACTATAAAAAGGAACATTCAAATTGCAAATTATGTCCCTAACGTTACATGTATAGCGCGAGTCGGCAAAATTAATATGTGACACATTTCTTTCGACACAAAGTACTAGTACTCTAAACGCAATGTCAACCATTATACTGTATGCTCTCCTTCAAACGCCCACACATGTATTGGGTGATAAAATGGTATTCTAGAGAAGAAACCCTTCAAATAACCTTCACTTTCCTGGACTAGGTTTGTGGGTTTAGCAATCTAGTTGGGCGTGTTAAATCTTAACGAAGAGTGTTAGCCTGCGTGCTCAAAACTGGCAGACGCTCGTTAAAACTAACACACGGTGTTCCAACCCTATGTAGTCATCAAATTGCCCTCAACTTTGCTGCAACATGAAATTCTACATTGCATACTAATTCCACCAAGGGAAATGTCTCATGAAGTTTGCCTGGTCTTTGCGCGTGCAATATTAATGTTGCACACAAACTTGCGAAGGAAAGAAACATGAAATATGAATGCGGACACATTCAAATTAAGAAGCTTTGGCGATTTCTAAAAAACAAATATTTCACTCAGGAGCACAGTAGAATTTACCAATATATCAGCAAACTTCTTTTCCATAAAATCCCACATATGTTTACACAGTGAAAATAAAAAATCAATGGAAACATTCATATTTTTGTATACTGCAGTCATGATGTACGCAGATAACAAATGATGCATACGTATAAAAAGCAACAACAACAAAAAGATTAGAAAAACCAAACACTGGAAAATATTAATAGAAACGTTGTGAACATTTAGGTACCCGAGCGGTTGATGTGTTATACAGAATGCACAATTAGAATTCTCCTAAGGCCTAAATCCACCGCCTGGGGTTGATATAAATTGGATCCTTGGTCGGGTGAGGGCGTCTTATATCAAAATAACCCTCACATCCGTAGGCAGTAGGTGTTCAAAGACGGACGAGTAGCGCAGCTCTGAATCGCCAACTTTGACCAATTATGGAAATATTTCTGTTGACGGGACGACGTCTATCACGTCATATAGCACGCTCGAGAGCAAGACAAATGTTTATTCATCGCATGTATGGGCGCCAATTATTTCTGACGGCATAGCTTGTGGCAGAGTAGTGTGGGTGCCATCCGTTTTGTAACGGGGCTCATTGAATTTCTGAACTCGGGGTGCGAGTGCAAGGAACCCCGTTACAAAACGGATGGCACCCAAGCTAGTAACATAACACGGGCCTATATAGTATGGTGATTAAGGGAGTCTCACTGGGTAACACAATTATCATCTGTAGGCATTAAAATGTGATTAAGGCGTTTAAAGATTCCATTGCTGTATGGGGGTATAGACTATTGGAACACTTCACATTTTAGACAGGGGTTGATTTTGGGACATTCCATTTGAGCGGGAGGGTGATGGGTCCATTTTTGGTACGGGGATGTGGTGAAGCCATTTGCTGCATTTGCTCCCGAGCAAATGTCGACCTTTCTAGTCATCACTTCTTTTCGATGCTGCGTAGTATACAAGGCAGAATCCGAATAAGTCGACGTTTCTTTGCAATTGAATGGCTCTGGACCATTAAGTTTCCAGTCCCTTCATTAAATTACTAGTGATATCCAAGCGCACAACGGTGTTAGTTTCCAACGACTGGCAACCCACATGTAACTAGAATTCCACGATTTCATGCCTTCGACAAAATTAATGATGTTAACAAATGATGTTAACTTTCATTTTGGGGCAGTTTTGCAAATCTGTGTTCACCTACAACAATAAATAAGTCTTTATTTTCGAGGTCTAGGGTATTGGTTTACCAGCAAATCAGACAATTAGCGTTGTTTACACGACTTCAAAACGCTAGAGAGCTGGAGTTGTTGATAACTGTCTGAGAAGCTCAATACTAGTCCAGCAGTCCTGCAACAGAGCCCCTTAACAAGTTAGGGGGAAAATGCAGCATGTCAAAGAACGAGAGCTAACTACCATCTAAAAATCATGACCCTAGCACGTCCAGATCACGAAATTTAAAAGCCAGAAGTTTCACTGCAGTACGTTCTAATTCAATGACATGGGGACCCCCCACAAAGCCCATCAAAGTCAAACTTCCAAATGCAGCCAGTATGAAATTCCTGTCAGTCGCCACTATTGCATTATACTACTATTTATAGCATTTTTCTCATTATTTATGCAAATTAAGCCTTATTGACACCAAATATTTGTGACCCCAGCCTGTTTCTATCAAAACTGCTTGCCTGCCCCAGATAATGTAGAGCTCAAGGATGTGACCCACTTCCACATCTGTGTCTATTTTGATATACAGTACTAACTTGTCAGGGCTGTTTTCAGAGTAGCTGAGACTCTTGTTATTATAGGACACTTCGTTGGTACTGTTCAAACAATTATCTCTACACCCTGTCAGTGTGATTGTTATCTTACCTTAGTTCACCCTGATATCTGTTATCTTAACCTACTACATAGAACAACACGCCTGTTAGCGTAACCTACTTAACCCAACTATGCTGCTAGTTTAACCAACTACATAAAAGGACAAAGACTTCGCCTACACTTTAAAGATGTGCAAACAAAATGTCCTTAGGCTATTACACGTACCCACAACCTACTACAGACTCCAAACTTTAAACCCTCAATCTAAACCCCTTAACCTATTCACAAAAAATTTAAGAAAAAATTCTATTCTACAACTTCAACTACTGAAAAACTAACAATCACCAAAAGTCCACTACGTAACTGCAGTATGAAAGACATTTAGATTTCTCTTATCAATTTATCAATTAATCAAATTGGGTCACAATTTACATAATTAATATCTGTTACTGTTCCTCTTCCTCTTGATTAAATATGCCACCATTTTAATTGTTCTATTATGGAACACAGCAGATTTATAGACTTTTGTCATTAATTATGTAAATTAGATCGTGATCTGTGTAATTGTCATCTAATTAGGTCAAGCATCACTTAAGCTACCGAGATCCCAAAAATAACAACAATCCGTCAACCGGTTCTTGAGCTATCCTACTTCAGACATTTTCAAACAAATGCCTCTGCATTTCCCAAACAAGCTGCTACGGGGCCCAAACTTACGGCACTTTTTTGTGAGCACAAGAGCTACGTACCATCTAAAAATCATGACCCTAGCACGTCCAGATCACGAGATTTAAAAACCAGAAGTTTCGCTGCAGTACTTTCTAATTCAATGACGTGGGGACCCCCCATGGAGCCCATATCCGAACTTGACCTTGGTATTGTCAATGGTAATTTGCCAACTAAAAAACATGAACATCCATTTAAAGATTCTTGAGTTATCTTGATGACAAGAAAAAACACAAAAAACAAAGGTCAACTGCAGTGACATAGAAACCCCCACGGGGCCCATCTTTGAACTTGACCTCGGCATTTTCAACGGTAACTTGCCCACTAAAAATAATGAACATCCATTTAAGGATTCTTGAGATATCTTGATGACAAGGAAAAAACACCAAAAACCAAGGTCAACTACAGTGACTTAGGAACCCCCCACGAAGCCCATTTTTAGCCTTGACAATGGCCACCCCTAAATCAACCTGCCTGCCAAAAATCGTGAACCTCGGACCTTGCCTTCAAGAGTTATCGTGCCTAATCTGCCAAACAGTGCAAACCCGATTTCATAACCTTCTCCGAAGGCATAGCCTTCAGTCGAAGGCAATTATAAAACGCATATTCTCTCTGAAGTGTGTACCATTACACCACTTAGATTTTGAAGTCCCTGAAAGTTGCACACGTTGAATTGTCTTTGCAGCAATTGCCTTGCTGTGATTTACTGAATATGTAGCATACTTCACGTTGACGTGCCTTTTAAGAGTTGTTCATCATTCCAAATCCTCGGAGAGACAACTCTGCGTGCTTCAAACGTGAGTGACGCACACGGACCTATCAATTAGATCGGGACTACCGACCCTTGGAAACCCTGGGGGGCAACCTGCCTTTTTCGATTACCCACTCCTGAGTACGCCTACGACACAAACGCTACTATGTGACGTCAAAGCATGCTAGCACTATCACTATTATGAATATCGCAAGCCGCTCTTAAGCTTTGTAAGTGAACTGATTGAATTGTTGTATGTAACTATACTTGTTGCCCGGAGTTAATGTAATTTAGCAAGATCTGAGGTATAACTGCACACAGAAACGTATTCAACAGAATGTAGAAATATACTATACAATTCACTCCACAGCGCTGTATTTCTGACAGGTACGTTAAGCACACAGTGTACCAACTACCAAGGTTGGCTCCCTCCCAACGACCATCGGTCCATAAAATTTTTAACGAGCCAAAAGAAAAGAGAAACAACTTTTTGAAAAGCTGATCGTGAGCCAAGATGGGAATAGCTGGTAGGGTGGCGTGAGTGTGATGACGATGTGTGACACAAATAATGGGTCATCTTGGCGACTCGTGCTAATAAGACTGGACTTATGCACAATTGTAATGTATCAAGAGCTCTTTCTAACGGAGAAGAAACATTTTGTAATTGTTTATTAGCGGTTACGTGCGGTAAAGAATTGAGTCACTTCTTGTTTCATTTGACCGGTCTTTCCCTTCTGACACCTGCTTGGTTTTCATTTATATGGTAATATATCCGATATGTTATGAACGAACGAACGAACGAACGTAATACGGACAAAGTCGGGTTCTTGTGGGCCCCCGGCAAAAAAAAATCATGGCTGACCATGATTAGAAATGTGGGTCTCCAATGATAAATGACAGCTATTTCGTTTGCCCCACACAGGACACGACGACCGGGAAAGTCGTGGAGACGACCCTGACTGTCGCAGGTCTGCACCAGGCCACTACGTACTGCCTAACCGCCATGTGGTCCATCCGGGTTCCTCCCGACAGGCATAGCGACAACAGCAAGCCCGTCTGCGTCACGACCAAGGAACGGAGTAAGGCATTACACTACTACTTTGTTATTTCTCCGGGTACGGAAATCTTGTTTAGGGTGGCGGTGCTGTGGGTTTGTGTGTGTGTTTGTCAGGACAGAATAGGTTGAAGAGCACATGGGTGGGGGAGATTGACAGGCAGAATGACAGGAGGTCAAAGACTGAATGCAGACTTTGGCCGGGATTCAGACGATAATGTTTTTGCTTGTTTGTTTCCAGTCCCGTCTGAAGGACCAAGGAATATTTCTCTAAAGCCGCTCCCCATCAACTGCATGTCACCTTCTGTCCGTGACGTCATCATTTCCTGGACAAACAGTGAGGTAAGTTCTTCGATTTTTATTCCATGGAATTCTGCATACGATATACAAATATAACAGGAGGGGAAATCATCAAAAGCCACTTAGTAAAATAGTATAAGCTACTACATGTACTAGAAAATTGCTGAACATACATTTTTGCAAACCCCATTGCATGCTGGGAGGCGTGGGGTTTATGGGTAGCACAGAAGGACAACAACATCGTTACTATGACGACGATTTTCATATCACCGATGACGCGGGTAGGCACTGTCAGCCATGTTAGTGTCCTTAATTTGTATTCCAGCGGGCCATAATCTTGTATGTATTCTTTTGATATTCCTGGCCTATACACACTTAATAGAGGTTTTCTGAGAGGTCTCTAGATGTGAGAAAAACGCTACGCCTACTTGGCACGTCAGCAGAACGTACGAAATCCGTAATCCAGTTTGGCAGAATATCTCGTTGAAGGTCATATTTGGGTATCTGTGGGTGACACTCCGTCTACATACACCTACAGTTTTCAATTCCCGAAAATAGTTTCATCAGGTTGGTAAAGTATAGGATACAGAAGTTTTCTTTTACACAACCAAATTTTCTCACCTACGTGCTTACGTTACGGTGTTTATCAGACACGTTCCTCAGAGCTTCTGACTGGAGCTACTGCTTGTGGAGGACACAATCCCAAACATGACTGAGTTTGCACCACCCCCACCCCCCATCCGGTTTTCACTTCTTGTGCCTGAAACTGGTCATGAGATATCGCCTGCAACAGGCGAGATTCTGACGCAACGTTGACTAAATATCCGACGAAAAGCTTTAAAGATCCGGGTTACGTTTTGTCGCCATGCTCACCTGTCTACGTGTTAGTGCCCATATGTATTAAGTCATTTGAAAATGGAGAATTATAGGTAGCACAGTAGGACAACAGCATCGTTACTGTGTTCTAATTTATACATGATGTATCTCCTCAGATTGCCGCCTCAGTCAAGCCCTATGAGGTGAAGACGTACGACGTGAAATGGAACGACCACGGCAACCCGGGGGATCGTGGCAGCATGGCCATGACGGTGAACGCCACTGATAGGTCCCTGAAGATCACGTGTCTGGGGTCCGTGGAGGCGGAGGTGCGAGCCTGTAACACGGCAGGGTGCGGCCCGGCCATCAGAGGCGTCCTCAAGTTCTCCGGCGGAGAGCACCTCGGTAAGGGCTTTTTCATACAATTAAGCTCTGTAAATATTGCTGTTTACCCGAAGGAAGACATGTTGTTTTGCTCTTTTTCCTCTTCTCCTCCAAACTAATAAGTTCAATGACATAAAGCAGACATCTGTCACCATGGTAACTAGTGTTGGGTTACATCGATATATTATGTTGCAATTTTATAGCAGGATGGATTTAGACTCCTGTCTGACCATATA